>NC_056727.1:434865223-435165217 GCF_019279795.1 Protopterus annectens
AGACACCATTGCCAAATTTGTCATTACAGGCATAAATCAAATGTACTAATATAACTGCAATCTTGGAATGTGTTTCTGCATGCTGTAAGTGGATCTTAAAGTTAATAAATAAAAAATGGAATGATAAAGTTGTATACTGCAAAAATGAACACCATAAACGACAAAAATTCAGAAATTAGCTTCTTCAATAATCCACAAAATAATCATTAAGAGCTTGCGTCTAGTATTAGACTTCTTCATACTGAAGGGGAAATAAAAAAAAACTTTCTATACATGTAACATAATTAGATAATTAAACAATTGACATAATTAATACCATTTATCTTAATTAAAGTGAAGTGGCTTTTGCCTCATATTATAAGTATGGGTACGTGTTACCATGGAAACCATGTGTATATTCTTCTCTCTAGTAGTATCACTGCAGCAGTACACTGATGATAATTATTTTGCTGGATATTTTTCTATAGACAACAGATGTTGCCATTGTTTACCTATCACCTCTGATTGAAATATGCATGCCTGAGATGTATATTTAATGTGTGCATGTACAGTATTCTCAGACATCAGGCTGCATCTCTGACAACACAGACGTGTTGGTCTCACTAAATAGCTCCTGCCATTGTATATAAACAGGTTTATGGAATTGCTGATAACACACTGATATTAAAAGTGTATTCTGTTTAATTATATCTATACTAACATAGTTAAGAATGCAATTTTCATTGTGTTTGGATTTCTTTCCCCACTTTCTTTGTTGCTCTCCATTGTCTTGCATACATTTATTTTGTTTATTGTTTTATTTTTCTCCGTGTATTTTATTCTTATTGGTAGCAGCAGTATATGCAGCAGATCAGAAGCCTGCATCCATAGTATACCACTGAAAAGACCTGTCTACCTCCAAGGTGAAAGCAACAGCAGCACCACCAGCAAAGGAAGCACCCAGCACATCTGAGTCCCAGGCTGATATAGTAGCTTTCTAAGCTCCAGCCCCAACTGCCCCACCTGCATTAGGTAGCCCTGCACTGGAGGATCTTACAGTGGTACCTGCCAATAGCAGTGTAACAGGAAGTGACATCTTTGTCTCCCATCAACTGATGGCAGACCTTACAGAGGATCTCATCGCTAGGAGATTGGATGCCCACATTGGCCACATCAAGACCACTCTTTGGTGAATCATTTAGTCACATGCTTGCCAGTACTGGCTCCAACTTCTCAGCGAGCACCTAGTGGTGATAGTACCCAGGGTGAGAAGTAATCTCCCACTGGGTCTCAGCTGGCAAGTGTATCTGTGATCACCCAGTCTTATTCCCCACCCTGGTGTTACCCTCCATTTTATGTCCATGCCCACTTCTGCTGTTTTTATAATACTCCCCCAATAACTGTTTTCTGTTTGTCTGTCTCCTTCACTATTGCATCCCCCTTCCCTCATTGTGTTATCCCACACCATATCAATAATGTCTGTCTTAACCTTCTACCTAACCTGTATCTCTTACGTTCCTTATTTCTTTCCCCAACTTTCCCTTCTCCTAAAATATGGGGACCTGTCCCACAAAAAAAGAATATGTGTCCTACTCATACCTCTCAACTATAGAATTGTGGTTCATATTTTGTGTGTGTTCCCCACAATATTTGTATTTTATGGCAAGTCACTGAAGGTTGAGACCTGTAAACAATGACACATGAATTTCAGACTTAGTATCCTTCAGAGACATTATGAAAGTACAAAACCTGTTATTCTAGACAGCTTCCACATTTATAGGAACAAAATGTAAAACCTGTCCCTGATTTGGTGTCTTTGTCCTACCATTATGTTTGCTTTGGCAAGAATGCAGCAGCTAAGAAGTTGAGAGGTAGCTCCTCAGACCACAGTCAGTGTCTATATACAACAGACAAGAAAGGGTACTGCTCATTTTATAGTAATAATAAAAGCCCATTAAATGTCAAGTACTACATACATTGCATGAGCTTTGGCAATCAAAGCCAAAGGAGCTGAGCTCTGTTGAGTAGCATTTTGCAAGGACTAAAACTTATGTCTATACTGTGGCTGTTTTCATGGTTCAGCTTATTCACAAAGTGATTTGTCAAGTGTCATTGAGTGCATGGTGAGAATCCCCTCAAGGTTGTACGCTTCCATTTTGTAAATGTGTAACAATCACCTACTATGTGCTTTCTTGATACATTCAATCTAAGTGCTTCTGTCACTCACCTTGTTAATGAAGTGTTTGGGAGACCATAACAGAGCAAAGTCATAGGCTCCATTCGCTTGGGGCCTATCTTTGTTTATCTGTAGTCAGTCTGCAAATGTATAACATTCATGGAATATGTGCTGCATAAAATTCTCCTGAGGCCTGCTTTTTATATCCACTTCCAGTCTGCGTATGTGCAAAATTCACCTGATATATACTTCCCTGTAAATTCACTGTGTGAATTCATTCCTAGCTCACTTTCTTGATGAGTATTTGATCCACGGTACAGAGGGTGCTAGGTTCAACTCCTCTGAGGCCTAAATTTTACATCTGCTTCCCGTGTGTGAATGTGTAGCATTCACTTGATATGTGCTTACCTGAAGGTGTTGAGCTAGAATTCCTCCATAGCTCACCTTATAAAGGAAGGTATCAGTAGAATGGATGTGTTGAGTGGATGGTTCATATATACTCAGGGATCCGTAAGCGCCTTTTTATAACATTTGCATTACAGTACAGGTACAGTGATCAGCCTATAATGCTGTCAAGGTTGTTGTGGTAATTCTTGTTACTTTTCTGTGCCCCATTTGGCATTTGTGTGTTTTATATTTTCTAAGTTTAAACACTTTAGATTTATATATGTGCTTATGTCTCCTACCTCCTTCTCCAATTTCTTCTGCATTCCTGGTTTGAGTATCCCCTCTTTTTGCAGTTTTCTGTCTATTTCTGCTTGTATCACTGGTCCTAATATGCCCTTTACATTCCCCTCTAAGACACACTTCCCTCACTTCTTTCCACAACACATTCTTCTTCTTCATATCTGTATCCTTGAGTGAAACGAAAAATAAGCCCACCAGTTTTGCAATCTGTACACTGACAACTAGAGAGGTTTGTCCTCCATCAGTGTCACTACAGCTGCTGATACATTACTAAGGCTGCTGGTTGATCTACCATATGTCTCTCTTGGTCCCAGCTGTGACCATCATGAGTCACTATTCATTGTACATATTGTCCTGGCCACATGCATTGGTAATGAGAACCTGGGCTCATTGTGCATATACTGTACACACTGTTGGCTTGGCCATGATCACTGATGTGGCATTTCTGAATCCCTGAGCACATTTCTGTAGATTCCGCCTCTTTACCCTTTTTTACTTATATAGCAGTAAAGCCAACTAATAAAGCCTTTGTGAGGGTTTTTTTTTTACATTGAATACCACCAATAAAAAACATAGATTTTGCATTAGACTTTTATTTCATTTTGTGATTAAATATGCCTCCGTTTAAGCCAACTGACTCAGTAGACGGTAAGTACTTTCAAGAGAAAATTACCTTTCTTTTCACTGTAAATTAAGGAAATAGTACAGAGATTCAAAGCTTAATGTGAAAGCCTCCTTATATGGTTTTAATGAAACTGTGTTTTTGAAGATTAACCTCTCATTTATACATGAGGGTTTTTTGACAATATCTCTAAATAAATGTGTTTACTTCTTTGCGTTATTTTATTTATTTGTTTAGTTTATTTTATTCATTTTGCCTTTGTTAACTGAGAAAGTCTGATTGGGTCCTGTGAGAAAAGCTCCTCAGATTGTTTTTTACACATATAATGATGGTGTCTTAACAGTATACAGGTATTTACATAGTACATGATATTTGAAACAGTGTGCATAAATTTGCAGAGTACATGAATATTTAAACGGTGTCTTTATATTTGCCAAGCATATCACAATATATACAGCACAATGCATCTTATATACAATATGACCTTATGAGTCTAAATCACTTGTAGTGTAGATTATTTTCCATTTAGTATCCAAACCACCAAAATGAAGGGAGCATCTTCCACATGTGATGGACTTCTACCGATAACTAAAATAGTATACCGGAAAAACTCATTCTTTCATGAAAACAGATTATTGTTTCATTTCCTTTAAGAAAGGAATATAGAAGGCTTGACTGTAATTAAACAAGCCTTGTCAAAGTTACTAGTCCACCATAACTCCTTTTGCTATGATAAATAGAATGCACTTCTGCAAGCCATTGTTAATGGGTAATCTGCTAGGTCAGCAGCAAAATCAGCACCTTGGATTAGTAAAATTTCTGCAAAAGATATATGGGAAGCTGCCACATGAGCTGCCATTCACAGTTTCACCACATACTACAAGATCAGAGGGAGGACAGGTTTTACATAGCTGTGCTGCAGTGGATACTGTAACCGTCCAGCTGGAGGCAACTATACTGTTATGGATTCTGACCAAATGTTATAATTTATTATGGCAGTGCCCCCCTTCTTCTCTCGGAAGATAGTACAGTTGTGCATGGTACTTTCAATAACCACAGATCTTCAAGAAGAGGTCAGTCTAACTGAAAGGTTTCCAAACTTTCTTCTTCCTTTTTAGGGACTATGTGTATAGTTGCTTTTTTATATATTTTATAATAGTTTGGAAAAGTGTTTCTAAGTTTTCTGATACTTATTGAGTGGAATTAGTTTAATTTGGTACCTGATATTTGTATGTCACAAGCACAATTTCTCTCTGGGGCTTCCAGGCTCAATAAATGAAGAAAACACATGACAAAACAGACTTTATACTTAAGTCTTGATCTATCAATATCATACCTTCACGTGAATGAGACCAGTCTACACAGGTCCCAAGGACCTTCAACTCTCAAGTATTGCAGTATGAGCAACAGTTTAACAGAGATTCAAGAGATCTGTACAAACAATGTATTTTGGTTTCTCTCATTAGGGGTCGCCACCATGGATCACCAGTCCACAGATTGATTGGCAGTGGAGTTTTTATGGTGTTGAGTTACCAGCCCAGCACCCACCCTTCACAGAAGGCACACACACCTGCTGCATGTCTTTAAACCTCATTTGACCACAGGCAGGACTTGCAGACTCCACACAGAAGGCGGCCCAACCAAGAATCAAACTGGACAACCTCTGGCTGTGAGGTGACAATGTTAACCATTGCACCACCGAGGCCAGATCTATGATAAGCCCCCCCCCCAAAAAAAAAAGTTTATGTTATGGACTCCAGCTTCATGTCATAAAGGGATAAAGCCTGGAATATGACCTAAAGCTTAGACACCAGCGAGCCTTGGGATATTGTGAGAATAAATAGTTTATGGCTGCTTGCCGGTGGACCACTTGGCTACTTGCCACCTGCAAATAGAAACATACAGGTGACAAATATCAGCTCAGAATTGGAAATGTGATTTTGGTGCTCCAAAACAGGAGAAGGTAACTGTCCCTTTGTATGTATGGGAATATGCCTGAGAAGAAGCAGCCATTGTGGTGATGTGAGCATTTATGTTGGCAACCAGGGGTGGGGTTAGGACTGAATTAGAAATGCCTCAGCTATTTGAGTTGATGAAGGTGTCTCTCTGTTTTCTGACCTAGTTTAAATGCAGCTAATTATGCCACTGTACCACAATACCCTATTTGTTGTTCAGCTCCATTTCCTGACCTTGTTTTAAGTGCGGGTTATCCTGGTACTCTAATAAAGTAGCCCGTTTCTTTGCCGTGCTTTATTTCCAGACATGGTTTAATACATGGCTTATATGATGATGTAATGAGTAGTTGGTCTGTTTGTTCTGCCGTGTTTCCCACTACTATAAAACCTGTTTGCTCTTCTTCATTGTTTTTAACTTTATTTGACGTGTTTGCCCATTCTGCTGTGTCTGAGTTTCACACTTATCTTGTTACAAATTCTGCTGGACGAATGCTATTACAAGGAAGTTGTGTGCACTGTCTGTCATTTTTTTCTGATAAAATGTTTCTATCATTGGTCAATTGTATTTTAAAAGTGTCTTAAATGTATTGTAGCTTGTCCTTCTAGTTCAGTACTTTGGGTCAATCTCTTCTTCGTCCTGCTTCCTATCCCTATCCCTACTGTATCTATAACTATTTCCTCCACCTTCCTCTAACCCCTTCCCTACCCCTTTCTAATAAGTGAACTAGTTGTTTACCTGTCTTTACAATATCTTATGCAGCTTCATAACTGTCTCCTTTTTATTTTTTTTAGCCTACTAGCCCACTATAATCCCTGGTAGTCCAAGTTTTTACAAGACAATTGACTGGTGTGGCAGTGATATACAAGAATAAGCCAGATCAACTCTACTTGGTTCCAAAAGTGAAGTAGAGCCAAGCAACACAGTACGGCAAACAACACAGTATGGCTTCTACTTATTTTAATACTGCTGCCTACTTTTATTGTTAAAGCTTGTCTGTAGCGTTACAGTGACTAGATTCCCAGTGAGCATGCAACCTCAAGACCCTCCCCCCTCCCCACTGCCCAGAAAGTGGTTAGGTCCTTTCCCAGCTAACCCACAGCATGTTTGTTTAGGCTCCTTAATTTTAACTTTTTACTGACTAAACCCCTTTATCTGTGTTGTAGGCATAGTGTCTAAGCTCAGACTCATACCTTCAAAATCTAATATATTGACCCATGTGACATCCTGATACCTAGCATAAACATAGCAGTCTTTACTTACCTCTTACTTACTGCTTTATCGATTGCTTTACTGAGCAACTTTACCTAACCATATACTTAAAAAAGCTCACACACAAATCAACACCCAATCAAAATCCAGACTACAGCTAACTAGTTAAATCACCACCACTATTTGTCGTCTATCAGTACTTACAACTAACAGCAACCCACATTAAATTCCCAGTTCTTTAACTAATACACTAAACACCACTCAAAAGCATTACCAACCTCAAAATGTATTACATGCTAAGCACTCTAACCTCTACAGTTTCTCAGTTCCAAAAATGTTTCACCTTAGAAAGAATGATGTAAACACCACAACCTGCACATCTCCATAGTCTCATTGCTATTGCTTTTATACTCCCTCACCTCATACTGTGCTCCACTATAATTCACCAATCCCCTTCCCTGGCAAACTTTAACACTATCCCACCCCAATACTACATTAAACTGTATAATAACACTCTCCCTTTGCAATGCTATCCACATAGATTACCACATAAGGAAATACCAGTCTTTAGCTCCCTCATCCAAAGCCTCTCAAAAGCATACCAAACTTCAAAACAAGCTCTCCAAACTCCTGCTATACATCATTAAGCAATTAAACTGCTCTGAGGACATTCACCCTAATCCGGGTCCCATTTCCCCTCAAAAACATGGTAAGCAGCCCTACTACAAACAATCATGGACTATTATTTCAGAGACATAAGTCTTCCCTTCTGCTCCTTAATTTAAATGTAAGAAGTATTGCAAATAAGGTTCGTGAGTTGCATGCTCTACTCTTCCATTAGTCTCCTGAAATTGTACTATTAACAGAAACTTAGCTACAAACCTGACAATAACAGCAATTAAATTACAACCTACAAATACAATATCCTTCTTAAAGACAGAATATTCAAAAGGGGTGGGCAGTAGCATTCTTATACAAAGATCACCTAATATGGACTATTTAGATCTAACATCCCTGATTTAGATAATGCAGAACTTATCTTTGCAAAACTACAAATTAACCCCAAGAAACACATCAACCATCATTGAAAGTTACATCACAACAGGAAACAATATTCCCACACTAGAAAAAGTATTAGACTGGATCTCAAACTCCCTTCCAGAAGAAACAATCCTGATGGGTGACTTCAACATTGATTGGCTCAACTGCTCCTCTCAGAATCCAATATCCCATAATATCACCCATGGGTTCTCCCAACTCATTTCATTGCCCACAAGGACTGCCAAAACTATCAAAAGACAGTCTATCCTCGACTGGATTCTGATGAATAACCTTATTCCAGCTTCCCAATCAGTCTGTCTCCCTGACAACCCGAACAACCATCATCCTACCTTCCTCCTTAGAACCCATACTCATTAAGCTACGGATACCACCCACTGCCTAATTACGAGCAAAATAACTTTAACTCCAACAGGTTCATCTGGGTTTTAAAAAGCTGCAAGTGGGAGCCACTAAGGCAGCTACCCCTAGATGAAGCTGTTGACTCCTTCAACACCACCATTTTAGATATACTAAATTGCCATGCACCCACTAGAACCATCAGGGTAAAGGCTAACTGTGCACCATGGCTAACAAAAGAATGCAGATCCCTTCTCAAGGCCAGAGACAAAGCATGGCTAAAGTATCATGAAAATAAAACCCAAACAGCGAAATAAACATTTTTAGAACTGCAAAACAAAGCCAAAAGAACTAGTAAAAACAGACAAAATCAATTACTACCAAAATATACAGCAAAAATACCACAACAGCCCTAAAAGGTTCTGGACCACAGTTAATAATATACTAATGCCAGGCAAATCTGCTACTCCTGCTCTGTAAACAACTAGCAACTCTGACAATATAGCAATTCACTTCAATAATATACTTTACAGAAACTGTACAAGCCCTTGCTAATTCTCATGGCATCTCTAACAACTCTGTCCATATCACACCACAGCAAAACACCAACCCTCAAGACAGTAAAAAAACACTTTTCATTACATCCAGTATCTGTTAATACAATAAATAAAAATATCGAAAAAGCTAAAACCACCACCCTCTCAGCAGACAACCTCCCCACTTACATTCTGCAAATGGCAGCTGAAGCAGTAGTATACCTAGTTGCTATACTCATAAAAAGATCTATATAAGAGTGCTTTGTTCCAAATATTTGGAAAATCTCCCACATTCTACCTCTTCACAAAGGAGGCAATTCTCCAGAACTTACTAATTATCATCCAATTGCCATTCTGTCTCCCCTATCTAAAATCCTAGAGAGAGTCATACATACCCAACTCATGGACTATCTTCACACACACTTCACTGTACATCACTTAGACAACTAAACTGGCTTGAACTTCCTCAGTTACTATACTTTAACCAATCTGTCTTTGCCCACAAAATACTGCACCAATCTGATAAAATCCCTGCTCTCCGTAAACTTATCCAACCATACACCTCTTCTAGATCCCTCTGTTCAAACAACAAACTCCTCCTAGACATTACGAAAGCTAACAACTCAGCTGGAATCACTCTTCTCATACTCCGTTTCTAAAATGTGGAATAAAGTACCAACCCCAATAACCTCTAGCTGATCCTTAATACAGTTTAAAAAGCTCCTTAAATCACACTTAATAGACACCTGGCTCTGTTCTTGCAACTGTCCTGGATAGGCCTAACCTCATTCTCTTTCACAACAAAATGCTAACTATGGGTTGCCTTAAACCAAGAATGTACCTCATCTGTACTGAAATTAGAATCTCTCTCCTAGTAAAGTGTATATACTCAAGTAGGGTGCACAATGTAAATGTTTGAATACTATATCTTATTTCTGTCAAATTGTAAATATTCTTGTAGAATGTGTGATGCATTGTTACCTCTATATAATTGTATTCATTATGTTGAATGCATGATGTACAGTTACTTCTATGGAACTGTATTGTCCCTCATTATGTAACCACTGCTTGCGAATATGGCCAAACTTTCTCATATATTTTTATTTCTTCTCCAAATGCATGTTATGTCATTCTTATAACTGGAGCTTTTCTCCCCGGGCTTCCTCTGAAAAAAGGCCTGTGTCCAGTCAGACTTTCCCGGTAAACAAATGTAAAATAAATAATTAAAATGATTTCCTCAAGAAATGCATCACTTCCAATTTAAAAAACAGCTTTTCACACAAAGGTCACTAAAGGAGCTTTTTCAAACATTTCTGTCTAAATTACTTGAACATCTGCTCCATAGCTAAGTATCTGGTGTAGGAGTATTTTATTCTGACCACTAAGATGTCTGACACTATGATATGCTTTAAAGAGCAAGCACCCAGATTTTTTCCTGATTATAAAGTGGCTGTAATTTATCATGCTACTGGCTGTAATTTATCATGCTACTTGAAACAGACATCTTGATGTTAGTATGATTTATGGATATGTGCAGTCTTTTCAGCTCAACACTGTAGCTCAAGGGTCAGAATCAAAGATCAGCACACACACACACACACACACACACACACACACACACACACACACACACACACACACACACACACACACACACACACACACACACACACACACACACACACACACACACACACACACACACACACACACACACACACACAAAGATGTGCATTTCATATTGATATGCATATGGAACTAGTGACATTTGTCAAATTGACACTACATCAACATGCCTAAAGTCAACCCAGCAATGTTTAAATATGAATGCCAACACCCATCTGCGCATGTACTGAGGTTACTCCTTGGCACCTTCTAAATTTAAAAAAGTACATTTTGCAGGGAGGCTTCATCTCCCCACACTAAAGTCCTGAGAAAGGAAATCTTATTACTGCTCATTTAGTACTACACATGCATCTGCTGAGTGTCTTTTCAGTTTATCTGATTAAATAAAAATTGTACATAGATGAATCATGCACACATTACCAATGAGCATAAGATCCCCTACACCTCTCTATTTAATTTTATAAAATCAAACCACTCCATCTTAAGGAAAAGAACAATTTCTCTGATTAAGAAAATTCAAATTCAGGCTGGTGGACCTAACAATCCTGAATTTGTTGAGACTGGCCCTTGGTCATCACAAGGATACTATTATGCTAAACAGTATCCATGGTATGATTGTGGTAGAGACTGCTGAGGGCTATGCCTTTTACATCAGTGAATATACCTGTGTATGTGTGCGTGTGTGTGTGTGTGTGTGTGTGTGTGTGTGTGTGTGTGTGTGTGTGTGTGTGTGTGTGTGTGTGTATGTGTCTGTGAATGCACTGTAAATGTGTGCGTATGCATATTCATGTGACTGTGGCCATTTGTGCATTTGTGTGCATGTTTGTGCATGTGTGCATGTCTACTGTGCATCTATGAGTGTATGCAGACTCCTGTGAGTGTGTGTGTGTGTGTGTGTGTGTGTGTGTGTGTGTGTGTGTGTGTGTGTGCCAGTATGCATCAGTGTGTTTATCTGTACTTGTGCATGCAAAGTGTGTGCGTGTGTGTGTGTGTGTGTGTGTGCGTGTGTGTGTGTGTGTGTGTGTGTGGTTTTGCATGTTTTTGTGTTCTCTGTGGGTGGGATCTTTACCAATTCAGTGATGAACAGGTATACACTGTCTGTGTCTATATTTCCATATAGCACCAAAGTCTGAAAAGACCGATCATTGAGTACAGATGCTAAAGACCACTTTTGGTTAACATCAAAGTTTAACCATGACTTAGGAATGGTGTCCATTCCTGTGATGATATTAGAAACCAAAAAGACTTGGAGAAATTAAACCCCTATAACCAGGTGACACCAGTACAGCTGCATATGCATGTGAGAAATTCCGCTAAGAGATTACGACAGCTTGTTCCATAGTGTCTCCAAAATGGTTTTATTTTCACTTTAATTTTCTAAGTAAGATGAAGACAACCTGAGGCAGCCAGTAGTCTGTAATACTGAATGATGCCCTGTATAAGTAGGTATGTGTTGGGGCCATATAGAACATATTCTGCTGTTTAAGTTAAACGGCAGCAATATATTGATTCTGTTCCAACCACTGGACTTTCTTTAGTGGAAGGTGGTGATGTAATCTCCTACAGAGGTAAGAACCCGACTTAACTGCTCTGTTGCAAGTTTGTTCCTGCTTGTTAAGCTGCACAAATGGAAGGATGGCAAAAATAGCTCACATTTAGAGGTGGATGGGCAGACTGGCAGGTTCTTACTGCAGTTATGCATACATAGTCATTAAGAAATGGATTGAATATGTTCAATAATCCTAGTTTTTATTTTTTTTCTTACTAATTTACTGATGTCACAGTCAAATTTTACATAATTATCATTCATGACCATTAGTTTTAAGCATTTGATGACTTCAGTACTGGTGCCATTTTCTGATATTATATAAAAGCTAGACTAAAGTTTGAGTCGGAGCCATTACTAATGAATATCATAATATTTTTTTCTTTCTGAGTTTAGTAACAGAGATGCATTATCTAAATAAGCTTTGATCATAGCAGAAGATGTTTGTAATGTGGATATGACTTCCATGGCTGATTTGTCAAAGCAGAATAGAGTTGTATTACCTGCAAACTGCATTATATGGACTAATATTAAACAGTCTGACATGGTGTTTTCATTTTTTATGACAACACTCTATTCTAGTAGATAATTTGTGCAAGATCCATGAAATAACACATAAACTAACTAGGCAGATAAGATTCAAGGTGGTAAGTTTTTACTCAAGGCCCTAGATAGATTTTAATGTGAAAAAGTGAAACAAGATAAATTCTATGAAAGATCTTGAAGAGATACAAGAAAACTGAGCTGACTATTTCTACACTACTTAATTTTTCTTATTCATATTCAGAAGAAGTAAATAGGTAGATCATAAAAGAATGGAACTGTTATAAAGTTGAACAGTTAAGAAATTAAATATAACTGACAACAAATTATATATCTGGGTTACACTATTTACTGGTTTCTGAGAAACTGAAACAGCAAGCGTGGACAGCCTCTATCATCCAACTCTATTAACAGCTTCTATCATTCAACTCCATGGACAGACTCCAACATATAAATCTTTCCCCACCATACTATGAAATGCATTATCCCAGAGAGTAGGATTCACCCATTTCAATACCTCATAACGTTCTATGGAGTCTCACCACACCAGGAGCAGGTAATGACATTTCATAACATGTTGTCTTACCAATTACAGTTAGCACACTTGAATTGCATTTATACTTGGCCTTGCAACATGGATCACATTTAGAGTGTTTAAAGGATCAGACCAGCTACAACTTACCATACACATAAATAATATAAATATAACAACTAGAATTTCTCATCATCTGCAACTCATGCACATAAGCACAACAATGCTCAAGGACTGCGTCTCTCAGTGTTCTTTTTGCAAACTTTCTTTTTGTCTGTGTTTGGATTCACCAAGACAGAGAATAGTTATCTGTGCTTCAGCATGTTTGAATAATGCACCCATAGATTCAAATGAAGAATGTTATTTCCTGTGGTTTACTCTGAGGTTTTCAGTATGTGGTCCTACTTCTTATAGTCATGTAAAATTCTGCTACAGTTTATACTACAATTATTGTTTCTCTTGAGTCATTTCCAGATTATGCAAACACAGCATTTTATACCAGTTTTATACCCAAGTTTGAACTTGGCTAGCATATTTCTATTTTTTATCTACCTACCAACCTATCTATCTATAAATTGCATTTTATTCCATTACCACAATCTGATGATACTACCCAGATTCAAATGCCTATTTCAGGGAGCATCTGGGTGCTTTTTCATATTAACTGTCTTGCTTTCAGTCATTCAGTTTGAAAATCCAGGCTTCTGTAATCAAACTGATATATGCAATATATGATTCATTTATAATTTATTATATTAAACTAAAGGTCAAAACTGCCAATAAACTTCAAAATGCTGCTACCCACTAGAAATACTTGGTGCAGTCTTTATGCTGAATTCAAACTGCCTAATGTAGATGCTTTGTAATATCTGATTCTTAATTTTTGAAACACTACAAACTGAATCGTAGCAAGTATCTATGATATTAGCAAACAGATGCTAAAATGATTGGCTGCTTAGTACTACTGTATTTCATAAAATGAATGGATACAGATGGCGTTGGAGGGAATTCAGGTGAAATTCCTGATCTTATTTCAAGTAAAGGCTTGCCTGCTTATACCCCCTAGGTAAAGCATAACCATGCAAGAATCATACATGTATTAACATTCCATCTGCTTTTTTTGTAAGTTTAAAAGAAGGCTTCTTAGTTTCTAGTATATTCAAAGGATGTGCAGAGACTTTTAAACTCACCATTTATGACTGCTAAGTAGCCACCCTTGTTCATGTACTTACTGGTCAGCAATACAAAGTGTTATTTATTAGCTTTTCTCCCTTTACAGATTAAATGCCCTAGAAGAGGCAAGTAAATCATTCATAGAGTGTTTCTAGCTAAAACACAATGATGTAATATTATTAAAACAGGAAAGGCAGAACAATTTGTTTCCTTTATTTTCTGTCAAGGTATACACTTTAAAACTGCATCAGTAAGGTCAGTGCAGTGATGTCTCATTAGCAACCCTGTGATGTAAATCTTTGGTTTTAATTAGCTCGTTGTCTCCTCTAGTTGGGTTTATAAAACGTACTGTTCCAGCCTCTAAGTGTTTGTTTCAACTTTGAAACTTGGAATAAATGTCCATCGCTTGCATTTGGCACAACATGTAAATCCTTGTGAATAAATTAATCTGATATCATAGAAATATAATTACTGAATCAAAATAATTATTTCTGATAGAAGATATCTTAATGTGGAGTTAAGAAAATCTTGATTACAATAGCCATTCAGCTCCACAGGTTTCAGAAGGAAGCAAAGTTTGAAAGAAACGGTTTTGGTCAGTAAATTAGAGAATTTGTGCAGTATACTTATGACAAGAAGAAATTAAAAAAAATCATTTGAAGGAAATGCTAAAACTGAAAAAAAAACAAAGGGAAAAGGTTTCAATTTTTGAGAAAATCGTTTTTATAATCATCATAGGTTCATAGGTAGGTACTAGGCTATCGGCCTGAGGGCCAAAGCAAGCCTAGCCAACAGTATATTGGCTATTGCCACCTATGTAGTGTTAGATTCCTCCCCCTCTATCGAGCAGAGCCCCAGAAATAATCCCAGGGGTGAATTTCCTATCACCCATCCAATTATCAAGGTTTTTCTTGAAGAGTGCTATTGATGAGCTCTGCTTGATGTAGATAGGGAATTTTGTTCCAGAGCATGGGAAGTCTCTGGGACAAGAATCTATCCCTCCAGCATGTCCTATTTATTGTTGTGGTGAGGTTTAGGTCCCTAGAGCGTGTAGCTTGGGGAGATCGGGATTTCTTTAAGTGGAGCATGTCCATCAATTCCAGGTTTGACATAGCTTTGTATGTCAGACTGAGGTCTCCTTGGAGTAAGTGGTATGTGACCGAGCAGAGTTGGAGTTTCTTGAGCTGGTTGGCATAGGGCAACTGTTTGAGGCCTGCAATCCTCTTAGTGAGGTATTTTTGGAGCCTCTCCAGTTGTTGTAGGTGTCTTGTGAGTACATCCCAAATGGGGCATTGTATTCAATGGGGGTCTGATAAGTGATGAGTAGAGGGGGGACGATGACTTCCTTATTTCTAGATGCGAACGCTTTTGTGATTAGGTTGGCCATGTAGAAAGATTTTCTGACCACTGCAGCAATGTGGTTATCAAAGGAGAGGTTACTATCTACTTGGGTCCCAAGGTCTCTTATCACACTTTCTGTGATAAGTGAACTTCCCCCTATTTGGTAATTCATACCATGTTTTTTCCAAAGGGGATAACAATGCACTTTTTGGCATTTAGCCATGATTTTGACACCAGGTGTCTGTTTTGGTGAGGCCCTTTTGCAGGATGTCTACGTTGACAGTGGAATCAATAATGGCACCCAGTTTGCAGTCATCTGAGAACTTGATTAGCCATAGACACGCGGTGTTTGCTTGCACTTCAGAGAAGTATATACCAAACAGGAGAGGTCCCAAGACTGAACCCTGGGGCACTCCACTTGTCACTGGTTTGGAGTCAGATATGTAGCCTGCAACTCTCACTGTGTGGGTTTTGTCCATGAGCTAGTTGGCCATCCACCTTGTGACAAAGGGGTTTATGTTGAGGTTGATGAGTTTATCTATGATTCCTGAATGGGGGATAGTGTCAAAGGCTTTAGCGAGGTCCATTTAGGCTGTGTGGACCACCTTGCCCTTGTCTTTGGCCTTGGTAACTGTTTCAAACAAGTCTACCAGGTTTAGGAGATATGATCTACCTTTCACAAATCTGAATTGGGTAGCATCCAAGGTTTGAAGGTTACCAATGTCTTTGTTTATGAGTTTCATGATGATACACTCCATGACCTTGCAGATCAGGTTTGTCAGGCTAATAGGTCGATAGTTCCCGGAGTCTGTGGTGAGTCTTCCTTTGTGGAGTGGGATAACTGTTGCTGTGCACCATTCCATGGGCACATAGCCTGTGGTGAGACTGTGATTGAACATGGAGTTTAAATGGGGGGGGGGGGGGCTACTTTATTTTGGAGTTCATATAAGACGCAGCCTGGGATGTTGTCCGGTCCCATGGATGCTGTGTTTTTAGCTTTAGAGAGTGCTGTGTTTACCTGCATGTTTGTGATTGATGGGGCTCTACAACCATCTGGTATAGTTATAGGCCCTTTGGGGGGGCGAAGGGGGAGTAAAGTTTGTACTGAACCTATCTGCCAAGATGTTGACAATGTCAGTTGGCTCTGTATAATATGAGCCATTCTGTTGTAGCTCAGTGCAGATCTGGGTATTGCCATGGAGATTCTTCACATAGCTAAAGAATGCCTTGTGGTTGTCTTTGGAATCCGTGGCAATTTTTCTTTCAAAATTTGCTTTGGAGGATTTTATGAGAGAGCTTAGTTTCTTACTGAGGCACATCAGTGAGTTCCTCCATACCTGGGTTTTTACTCTCTTTTACAACAGTTTTTTCTTTCTGTTGTAGAGTTTGTTAATGGCAGGGGACCACCAGATTGGCTTCCTTTTCTTGGGGGATAGCATCTTGGTTTTGTTGGGGATAGCACAATCCATGCACTCATGCAGGTGCTTGTAGAGTGCATTTGTGTAGGGTTCAGCAGTTGTGACTGTATTGACTGTGTTATCCATCTGCAGGGGCGTCACAAAGTTAGCCAACTCATTTTTGAGTAGCGTGAAGTTCGCTTTGGAGAAAATTTTTATGATGGTTTCCTTGTGTGGGGGCGGGATGTAGATATCTAGGGTGATCAGTTTATGGTCTGATCTAACAAGCGAGGGGTTGATCTCGGGCGTTGAGTACTGGTCACCCATGTTGGTAATGACCAGGTACAGAATATTGTTGCCCCTGGTGGGGGTGTTGACAAGGTGATCCAGGGCATTAGAGTTTATAAATTCCAGGAAACGTTGAGCAAAGGGATTAGTACAAGAGTAGTTTTCCCAGTTTATGTTAGGGTAGTTGAAATCACCCATTATTATGGTATTTGTTTGGACCCTCATTTTTTCCAATGTCCCCAGGAACGAGGAGTAAGGGTCCTGGGTCATGGTGGGGGATCTATAACAAGCTACTATTTAGAATGCATTTTTTCCCAGGGTTAGTTGCACTTGGATGATTTCAGAGGCATCGTGTTTTGCAACTAGCCTGGAGGTGTGTATGTCCTTGATGAATATGGACACACCTCCGCCCTTTGTGTTTTGGTCCGGGTTTTGTGGCCGAAATGTGTGGTATGAATTATAGCCTGGTAATGCAGGGGTACTCTCGGGAGCCATGAACCAGGTCTCAGTCACTGCACAGATATCAATGTTCTCCATTTTGAGAAGTGCGTCGAGTGAGTGCATTTTGAGGTTTAGACTCCTAGCATTGAGCAGCATTGCCCTAAGTTTTTTGTCACCTATAGTTCTTACGGTGGTGGGTTTGTTTTTTGAGCTTTGTCTAAAAAAGGCACTATGGGTGTGGCAAGAGCCTTGGTCAATATCCTGAATCCCAGGGGTGGCAGGTGCAGGCCATCTCTGGTGAAGCATCTTGGTCTGTCAAGCATGTCATCCCAGGCAGACAGATACTGGATCCCCTTTGAATGACACCAGAAGCTTAGCCAAATGTTGAAGTTGATCATCTTATCTTTGTACTGTGGTATCATTCTTGGTGAAGGCAGGATACTACTCAGGGCTAGGGTCATACCTGCCTGGGCTACAAGATCGGAGAGCTCTTCCATGTCTCTTTCCATGTAGTCCAGGGAGGTATATCTCAAGTCATTTACATCAACATGGACAATGACAGAGTCATATTTGTACTTGCCTTGTAGTGACCTGAGTGCATGCGTTATGTGGCAGATTCTGGCACCCAACAAGCAGCTGACAGTAACCTTCTCTTTGTCCAGCCTGGTGAGTGGGATGTCGGTGTGCCTGACTATACAGTCACCTATCACTAGTGTGTTGGGTGTGCTGGTTTGCCTTATGGGCTGTGGTTGTGTGGCACACCGAGTTTGTGGGCTATGTGTTGTTTGGGGTGTGTTGGTGGGAGGAGGTTGCTTGTGTGTCTGCTTTGGAGGTCTCTGTTGTCTAGGCAGATTTAGATTTTTAATCAGAGCCTCCATATATGTCTTGGTGTTACTATGTGTGGGTTTTGGATGTGTTGATTTAGTTGGCCTATGTGTAGTTAGTGGGGTGATGCAAGTTGTTACCTTATCCTCTTGACTGTCTGTTCCAGTCTTGGTTGGAGAGAGCTTTGCCTCTAGATTGGCTGTATAAGTGCATCACTCGCAAGTGTTAGTGTTTGGTGGTAGGAGGAGAGGGTTGTCTGTGTACATGAGGCGGTTGTAACATTAACTCAAGATGCCCAGGTTCATTAGGTAGGCTGGTGAGTACACCAGGAGCTTTCTCTTGGTCATGCCTGAATAAGTAGTAAAGTAAAAACTGTTTGCTTTTGTTAAGTGGGGAAGTAGTTGTCAAGTAGGGAAGTATATAGACTATTCCCTTGTGGCAGATGCGGGGTTTGAGTGCTGGGGGTTATTTAGTGCTGCAGCAGATTTAGAACAAGTGCTGGGCTAAAAGGTGTGGCCCTGCATACTTTAGGCTGAAAGATTAACAAGGTATAAGGGAAAAACTGAAGAGAAGACTTTGTGGAGCCAGGAATAGTTAACCCTAGCTAACCGGCGCTGCATGGTGCACAAAACCATGCAAATGTGGGTTTTTATAGCAGAAAGATGAAAGGAATAGAAATTAGCCCAAAATGGCCAATAAACTACAAATTCTGAGCTGAAAACCACTCCTCTAGGGACAGAAAGGCTGCTCAAAGCTCCTCACTCTCATGGTGAACAGAGAAACTTCCTTCTATCCAAGTAAGGTATGGGCAACTCAGAAACTACAATACAGCCCTAGATTCAGCAAACTCTGGAAATTGGACTCTACTAACTTCAGAAAGGCAGGAAACAAGTGTAGACTAGCTTATTTTGTTTTTTTTTTTGTTTTTTTTTAAGAAGTTAAGGCAGTTACAACAAAATAATCACTTTAAAGCACAATAAAACGGCTATCGCACTTGTGTGTGTAGCCTACACCATTTAAAGCAGTTTAAATGCTCACAGAAACAATTTTAAAGTGCAAACAGTAAACAAGTACAATTAAACAGTTGAAATAGGCTTTTTAGAATCGAGTAAATGCTAGAAACTGAGCGTTTAGGCGGAATTAGCAATATCTAGCAAGGCGGAATTAGCAATATCTAGCAAGAAACAAGCCAGAAAGTACTTAAATCAAACCAAAGTCTCTCTCTTCTCCTTCTGCTGCTGTAGGACTCTGCAGGTCACCTGGGCAGGGTCTTGCTGAGCTGATACAAGGGCAAAAAATGCACAAATCGGGTTTTTATAGCAGAAAGATGAAAGGGATATAAATTAGCCCAAAATGGCCATTAAACTACAAATTTTGAGCTGAAAACAATTCCTCCATGGACAGATAGGCTACTCAAAGCTCCCCACTCTCACTGGTGAACAGAAAAACTTCCTTCTATCCAAGTAAGGTATGAGCAACACAAAAACTACAATGCAGCCCTGGATTCAGCAAACTCTAAAAATTGGACTCTACTAGCTTCAGAAAGGCAGGAAACAAGTGTAGAATAGCTATTTTTTTTTGTTTTTTTAAGACGTTAAGGCAGTTAAAACAAAATAATCACTTTGAAAAACATTAAAACGGCTATCGCACTTGAGTGTGTAGCCTACAACAGTTAAAACAGTTTAAATGCTCACAGAAACGATTTTAAAGTGCAATCAATAAATAAGTACAATTAAACAGTTGAAATAGGCTTTTTAGTATCAAATAAATGCTAGAATCCAAGTGTTTAGGTGGAATTAGCAATATCTAGCAAGGCAGAATTAGCAATATCTAGCAAGAAACAAGCCAGAAAGTACTTAAATCAAACCAAAGTCTCTCTCTTCTCCTTCTGCTGCTGTAGGACTCTGCAGGTCACCTGGGCAGGTTCTTACTGAGCTGATACAAGGGCAAAAAATGCACAAATGTGGGTTTTTATAGCAGAAAGAGGAAAGGGATAGAAATTAGCCCAAAATGGCCAATAAACTACAAATTCTGAGCTGAAAAACACTCCTCCAGGGACAGATAGTCTGCTCAAAGCTCCCCACTCTCACTGGTGAACAGAGAAACTTCCTTCTATTCAAGAAAGGTATGAGCAACACAAAAACTACAATACAGCCCTGGATTCAGCAAACTCTGAAAATTGGACTCTACTAGCTTCAGAAAGGTGGGAAACAAGTGTAGAATAGCTTTTTTTGTTTGTTTTTTTAAGATGTTAAGGCAGTTAAAACAAAATAATCACTTTAAAGCACAGTAAAACGGCTATCACACTTGAGTGCGTTGCCTACAACAGTTAAAAGAGTTAAAATGCTCACAGAAAAGATTTTAAAGTGCAAACAGTAAATAAGTACAATTAACCAGTTGAAATAGGCTTTTTGGTATCAAATAAATGCTAGAAACCGAGTGTTTAGGTGGAATTAGCAATATCTATCAAGAAACAAGCCAAAAAGTACTTAAATCAAACCAAAGTCTCTTTTCTCCTTCTGCTGATGTAGGACTCTGCAGGTCACCTGGGCAGGTTCTTGCTGAGCTGATAAGCTTCATATAGTGAAGTATATAACATGTTAACTCAGGTCATGAAAAATAAAATATCATAGTTTATGCCCCTGTACTAAACCTGACTATCTACTCCACCCGATTATGCTCTACCTTCCCTTTTCTTTTTATTAATCATCTGTCATCCTTTTTAACAATAAATAACTTCTACACTCTGTATCTCATTATTTCCTTCCCTCTCTCACTTATTTGTATATATAAAAAAAAAAACTTATTATTACTACTACTGATCATTAAGCTGCCTCTTTCATTGTGTACTGTACTTGGATATGGCATCAGCCTGTATACCTCCTTTTTTTCTTTGCCATTAAGTTATGTACTTTACTTGTACTTTGAACTAGCATGTATGCCTCCTTTTTCATTAAGGGATGTACCTACATGTTATTTTGAACCTGCAGTTTACATTGTATTGACGTCTCTCCTCTTCAAATTATTTCTTATTAACCTGAATGTTAGTGTATATATTACTGTAATATTTTATATTTGTTTGCATTTTTTATGTTATCTGTATGTCTTGGAGCTTATCTCCAAGTATTTTTTTTTTTTATATTTGTTTGCAATTTTTATATCTATATGTCTTGGAGCTTATCTCCTCGGGCCTCTACTGAAAATGGACATATATCCAGTTAGACTAGTCCCGTCAACAAATGTAAAATAAAATAAAATAAAATAATAAATAAAATAAATAAAGAACTACACCTCCTTAACCTGCAATCTACTTTTAATTACAACTACACTAAAAATGAAATTAGCAATAACTTGAATATGCTTAACTGTGATGTTTACTTTGAAAAATGCTAGTTGCATAGCAGTCTGGTATATTGTATGTCATAATACATTAAAAATGTTACTGTACCATTTCTACACATGAAAAAATAAAATAAATCTGCCTCATCCACTTAACCCACTTTGCTTACTAGCTGAAAAAGCTTTTAACGCTTTTTCCCAGGAGAGACATTTTATCATGTCACTGTTTTGTGAAATGGCTGACTTACTGTCTTCCCTGAGCATCTCCTTCACAAAACTGCCACATAAATCATGAAGAAACACCTTCACATGCTGATCTTTATTCTGTTTTCTGTCCATGCATCTGTGGACAAGCTGCTGCTTGACATTTCATTACATGCTGCTAAGTTTAGTTTGTGTTGGGTTTTATCATCTCTCATCTCATGTTCCACTTTTACATTTCCTCTAGTGGAACTTGTTTCGGTTCTAGCATGTGAAAAATTATATTTGGTACAACACTAGTAGGGACGTGCCTTGAAGAACTAATCATATTGATTCTATGTTTTACTTTTCTTTATGGCTCTGCAGCCTATATTATCTCATCTCCAATACAAATCAATTATCGCAAAGGAGGATCAAACCTCAGGACTGGATGTTATGCCTAGTTTTATTGTCATAATGTAAATATAATTTTACTTGTAGATTAGTACAAGGCAAAATGCCCTTTATAGGCCATTTTAAGCCTAGACAATTACCCCATGTAAGAAATCAAACCCTAAACCTTCTGTTTGTAAGGTAAACATCTTAGCCATTATGCCAACTTTGCAACCTAAGAACGAAGCTAGTTGCCCTTATGGACTATTTTAAGCCTGGTTAATTTCTCTTAGTGAAAGTCAAACTTTCTACCTCTTATCCACAAGGCAAACACATTAGCCATCATGCTAACTTGCCATTTTATTTTTCTTTATAACTTATTGTATATTTACTTCTTGGTCATTTGATGACTCGGCTAGTTAAAAAATGCAAGTTATCTCACACACACACACACACACACACACACACACACACACACACACACACACACACACACACACACACACACACACACACACCTAGCTATCTATATAGATAAGATGTGTGTGTGTGTGTGTGTGTGTGTGTGTGTGTGTGTGTGTGTGTGTGTGTGTGTGTGTGTGACCCATTTGTAGTCATAGTCTGGGTGTGTATTTTATATAGACAGATTTATCTATACTTCAAAGTAAGGTGGCGAACAAATAGTTATTACATATATATATATATATATATATATATATATATAAGCCCATACACTAATGTTTATGTTTGATCACAGAAAAAAAAGAGTCAGCAAGTACCACTACCACCCTACAGTAAGAGGATGTCCAATTTGTTTCTAAGCTTGCTCAGCTATGGTATTTTCTGTGTAAAGTCTGCATTCCCTTCAGCCATGTGGGATTTTGCTGTGTGCTCCAGTTTCCTCCTACCTCCAAACTCATACAGGATTTTTTCTTTTATTATTTTACCTGTTTGTTGACCAGTAAGCCCAAAGGACAAATTGCCCCTTTTTAGTGGTGGCCTTTGAACTATGTGTGGTTAACTGACTTGCACAGAATCACAGAGAAGGCAAGTAACTGTATAAGGCATCAAACCCTGTACCCTGAGCATAGGAAATAGCTGCTTAACACCTCCGAGCTTTACTCCTCTGCATTATCTGCCAGACAATGTTTAACCTGGCTAAAGGTTAGAAATACATATTTATTTATTTTTATTCATTTAGTTGCATTGGTTTTCCAGGATGGTCCACTGGGCCTAGGAGTGCCCATTTTCAGTGAAGCACTCCTAGATCAATCAACAGGAATTAGGATCATAGGAAGTTACTAGGCTACTGGCCCTGAGGGTCTTATAGGCCTAGCCAAGAATTTAGTTCATGTTCCAACAAGTCAGGACCCAATGCCCATGGTCAGTAGGGACACAGGTGGAATCCCAGGGGTGTATTTTTGGTTCCCCTTCCAGTTATCCAGGTTGTGCTTAAAAAGGGTTAATGAGATACTCCGCTTGAAGTGGAGAGAGTCTATTCCACAGAAGGGGGTTTCACTGGGACACAAATCTGTCCCACCAACAAGACCTATTGATATCACAGACCAGGGTGAGGTCATGCATGCAGGTTACTTGAGTAGAGCTTGACTTGTGGATATGCAGCAGTCCCATCAAGGCATGGTCTGAAATTGCTTTGTATGTCAGACAGAGGTCACCTCTGATGAGTCTGTGTGAGACTGAGTAGATGGACAGGGCTTTTAGCCTATCTGCGTAGGGCAGTTGCTTGAGGCCCTGGATTCTCTTGATGAGGAACCTCAGTGGTCTCTCCAACTGCGGCATGTGTTTTGTGAGGTACATACCAAAAGGGGTGTTGTAGTCAATAATGGGTCTTATAAGGGTAGAATACAGGGATGTTATGACCTCCTTGTCCCTGGATGAGATATCCTTGCTAATGAGGTGGGGCATGTAGAAAGCTTTCCATACAACGGAGACAATATGGTGGTCAAAAGTCAGTTTACTGTCTACCTGGGTGCCCAAGTCCCACATGACTGATTCTGTGCCTAGGTCTTTGTTATTAATGTGGGACATTAACTTGTGGGAACATCATTCTCCCCAAAGAGAATAATGATGCTTTTTTTGGCATTCATTTTGAGGCCATGTTTCTGGCACCAGTCATTTGTTTGGGTGAGACCCTCTTGGAGGATGTCCACATCACTAGGGGAATTGATGGCAGCACCCAGCTTGCAGTCATCTGCAGATGTGGTCAGCCCTAGCCCACTGGTTTTGGCCTGCACTTTAGAAAAGTATATCCCAAACAATAGATGCCCCAAGACCGATCCCTGAGGTACACCACTCATTATGGGTCTACTGCTATTTTGACTAGGTGGGTTCTATCAGTGAGACAGTTTGCTACCCATCTGGTAACATACGGATTGATGCCTAGTTGAGGGAGTTTATCTATTATAACCGAGTGGGGAATAATGTCAAAGACTGTGACCAGGTCAAGGCAGGTGGCATGCACCATCTTCACATCATCTATGGCTTTAGTGACTGTCTCAAAGAAGCTGACCAAATTTAACAGGCATGACCTCCCCTTGATGAAACTAAACTGTGTGGGATCAGGTGTTTGGAGCTTGCCAATGTCCTTGTTAATGAGGTCTATGATAATCTATTCCATGGCCTTGCAGATCAGGCTAGTTAGGCAGATGGGTCTATAATTTCCTGGATCAGTGGATGCTCCACCTTTTTGCAAAGGAATGACAGTAGCTATCCTCCACTCAGCTGGGATGAAGCCGGTACTCAGGCTTTGGTTGAATAGGGTGCCTAAGGGTGCTGCAAGTTCCTGCCTAAGTTCATGTAGGATGCAACCTGGGATGTTATCAGGTCCCATGGAGGCTGTATGTTTTGCCTTTAAGAGGGCAGTGATGACTTGCTTCATAGAGATAAGGGGAGGGGGGCCGGTGAGGGGATGTCCTGATTTACTGAAGTTTTCACAGAACCTGTCGGCCAGCAGGTTGGCTATATGTACAGCATTTGTGTATGTGGTGTCCTTGCCCACCAGTTCTGAGCAGATCTGAGTGCTTCCTTTGAGATTGCAAACATATGTGAAGAAGGCTTTATGGTTGTCTTTAGTAGATGTGGCCATTTTGTACTCAAAGTTTGCTTTAGAGGATTTCACTAGTGCTCTTATTTGCTTGTTCAGGCTAAGGAGAGATTGCTTCCAATTAGGGGCCTGCTCCTTCTTGGTCCTGAACAGCAATGTTTTCCTTTTATTATAGTTTGTTTATTGCAGATGTCCACCAGACAGGTTTACTCTTACTTGAGGAGGATTTTGTCCTGTCAGGTATTCCTTATTCCATGCAGCTATATAAATGCTCATATAAGTACACTGGTGTAGGTTTGAACATTTGTGCCAGTTCCAACAGAGGGGGGGGGGGGGCTGCGAAGCTGTTTATACCTTCTCTCAGGAGGTTGTAATCAGCTTTGGAGAAGTTTTTTTTTTGTTTGACCCTAGCTGGGGGGGGGGGGGGTCAGGGGAGATGGTGACTTTGAAAGTGACCGCTTTGTGGTCAGATCTTACTAGGGAAGATGATGCTGTAAGGATGCAGCAGTAGTTGCTCATGTTGGTTAATACCAAGTCCAGGTTATTATCACCTCTTGTGGGGGTGTCAACCAGCTGGTACAAGGCATTTGCATTGAAAAAAATCAAGGAATCTCTGGGTATTTGTGTTTTGGCATGAGTCGTTCTGCCAATCTATGGTTGGATAGTTAGTCACCAAGGATCAGGGTAAAGGGTTAAATCTAGATAGATTCAAAGAGGTCCAGATAGGTGGAGTGAGCATTTTGAGTCAAAGTTGGGGACCTGTAGCTAGCTATGATTTGAATAGGGGTCTTGTCAATGGTTAACTGCACCTGGAGTGTCTCATGTGTGTCATACTCTTTGACCAGCCTGGACATGTGTTTGTCTTTAATATATATTGACACTCCAACTCTTTTACTTTGCTGCCCACGGTTTGGGGTCTGAATGTATGATAGGATGAGTAACCTGGTATGGCTGGGCTGCTCTCCACACCTTTGAACCAGGTTTCTGTGACTGTACACATCAGCATCTTCCAGGGTTCAGAATGCTAGCAATGAGTGCAGTTTCAGGTTTTGACACCTAGCATTTAGCAGCATAACCTTTAATGTGCATTTTGATGACATTTTCATGTTGGTAGTTTTGACCTTATGGTGTCTCCTAAAAAGGCACTATGGAAGAGGCAAGAGCCCTTGCCAGAAGCCAAGGGAGACAGATGCAGGCCATCTCTGGCAAAGATGGTGGTCTGTCATTTATGGCTTCCCTGGCTGTCAAGTACTGGATTGCCTTGGAATGACACCAGAAACGAATCCAGTTCTTAAAGTTAATCATTTTCTGTTTGCATTGAGGCATGATTCTGGGTGATGGTAGAATGCTACTTAAGACTAGGGACAAACCTGCCAGGGATACACATTCAGTGATCTCGATCATGTCTCTCTTCATATAGTCCAGGAAGGTACGTCTCAAGTCATTCACACCTCGGGTTACCATATTTGTTTGTATGTAAAAGAGGATGAAAAAATATGTGCTGCTACCAGCACATATTATTTCGTCCTGTTAGGGCTGAAGAGCAAAAAAAAATAAATAAATAAAAGGTCTTTATTCTTGTAGGACTAAAACTAAAGACCTTTTATTTTTTCTCCCCTCTGAAGTTGAAGAGCAAAAAAAAAGGTCCGTGTTTGGGGATTTTTGATTGCCCCGTATGCCGGTATATGAGCCAATCAAAACCTCGCACAGCGGACCCTCTTCTGTTCAATGCGGAACATCAAGCAGTTCCATATTGAACAGAGCTCCGCTTTTTGATTGGCTCGTATACCGGTATATGAGCCAATCAAAACCTCGCACAGCAGACCCTCTTCTGTTCAATGCAGAACATCAAGCAGTTCCGCATTGAACAGAGCTCCGGTTTTTGATTGGCTTGTATACTGGTATATGAGCCAATCAAAAGAAAAAAACAAAGCAGAGGAAAGACTCCGAAATAGGGATGTCTGTTTTTTGAAAATTCTGCGATTTGTCCAGGTTTCAATCGCAGAATTTTCAAAAACTTCCTGGACAGGAGCCCAAAAAAGAGGACATGTCCGGGGAAACCCGGACGTATGGTAACCTTATTCACACAAACATGGACTATGACAGATTCATAACAGCACCTGTTGTTGAGAGACTTGCGTGCATGTGTGATATGGTGGATTCTGGCACCTGACAAACAACTAACCGTGACTTTCTTCTTATCCAGCCTGGTAAGGGGCACATCTGTGTGTCTCACAATGGAGTCTCCTATGACTAATATGTTGGGTTTATGGTAAGGCCGTAGTAGCTGTGAAACACAGGTGTGTGAACTATGTGTGGTGTGTGGTGTGGTGGGCTGTCGGGTTTGTGTGCTGCCTCAGAGGTCTCTCTTGTTTGGGTATGTTTTGCTGAGGACCTACACTTATGCAGCTGTGTGTTGTGTAGGTGTGGGTGGTGTTTGAAGTGTGGTGTTTGTGTTGACAACCTTCTCATTGCCAGATATACTGGCTTGTGAGGGAGAAAGCATATACTCTAGGTTCTTAATGTAACTGCATCTCTCACAAATTGTGTTCCTAGGTGGTAGTAGTAGAGGGTTGAGAACCTTTTGTACCAGATGCAGTTTCTCCCACTCTGTTTGCATTGGTAGAATGAGCCTGTGTTTGTGGCCTGGCTGAACTAGAGTTTTCAGCACAGCTGCTTTGTTGTTTAGAAGGCATTCAGTCATCTGAAGAGATGAATTCCAGCATGTGGGAACATCCTGAATTAACTTCTGTCACTGATACAGTTGCACCTGCTACATTCTCAGCTCAGTACTGTTCACAGAACTGTGTTTAAAGTGTCCCACAACTATGCAGCATTTAGCTAGGAGCCCTTCAATTTTGGACTCTGCAACTGCTTTATTTATACACAAGTTGTGTGCTGCACAGGGCATGTTCTGAAATGGCAGTCTTCCTTCAGCAACTGTCACATTACATGCATTGTCCATGCCAAAAGAAATCACTTTATCATAAATTCCCAATGATCTCGACGCAGATGAAAAGTGCTCTGCAGTTTTCTGAATGGTGTCATTCATCAATTTGTTTAATGCACAGTGCAGAGAAGTGAGAAACACAATCTTTGTCAATGAAATGATAATTAACACTGAGGTAGCTAACATTAGCCACTATCGACCAATAGTTGCCTGTTAAAGCTAGAAATTCAACTCCTGCCATAAGCTGACTTATTTTCTCTGCCTCTTTCTCATACAAAATGTCTGTTTGATTGCTAATGACAGACCTGGAAGGCAAAGTATACAACAGATTTACACTGATGACACAAATAATGTCTTGGAGGCCTTCATCATTGACAATGTTAATCGGTCGACTATTCTCAACAATCCATCTGGCAAAGGTGCGAGTAATGTTGCATTTCCCTTGATCCATTGGTTTTGCCCTCTCCTGAAATTCAACTAATGTAGTCTGGTGATGCACTGTTACAACTTTTGTTGATGGCTCATCGTGAGTGATAACTGCATGCTTGGTTCGCAGGTGATAATTCAGTGATGAATTGCTAAGATGATATTTAAATTCTTTCTTGCAATATTTGCAAACCACAGTATCACTAGTTTTAAAAACAAACTTTCCATTCAGAATTGTTCTTTCCACCTTTGATTCCATTTGAACCAACTTCAAAAGTAGTCCCTTTTCATATACTCTCCATGATCTTGCCACTGATGAATACTGTGTTCCATTGAACCATCTTCCATTTTTCATTCATGTAGGAAGACCAGAAAAAACACAGGAAGTGATCGAGTGAAACTGACCCAGTGCTGATTATTTAACAACATATAAACACGTAGGTATCATTTTAAAAATTTTAATCACCTACAGTTTTTTCACTTTAATCGCACACATTAATGGTGATTAATCAACAGCCCTAATTACCTTAATTTTATATATATATATATATATATATATATATATATATATATATATATATATATAGGTCCCCTACGAAATCCCAAATGCACAGTATCCCTAAGCCCAAAATACTGAGACGAAAAGCCCAAAACCCCACATTACCAAAACAATGAAAGTGCGAAATTCAAAATTGCGAAACTAATGCATACATACAGCACACACACAAACATACACACACCCTCCCCCCATAACCAATCAAACCATCCTACACTAAAGATAAGCAGGGGGGCTTTGCACCCCTGCACCCCCCATGTGGGGGGCTATGCCCCCCCACCGCCCCCCTACTTTATTATTCTAACTTTGAGATCATACAAACATATACACAAGGCAAACTCACATCCACACATTACAGTCCCACACACACACATACACACACACACACACAATCACACACACACACACACACACACACACACACACACACACACACACACACACACACACACACACACACACACACCAGTCACAACACACACTTACACACACTAAAGCCCCTCACAAAAATACTTACACACACATACTTACCTGAACCACAACACGAGAAGCACTAGCTAAAATTCCCTTAACATCGGGATTTTGAATTTCGCACTTCTGGTCTTTTGGTAATGTGGGATTTTGGGCTTTTTGTCTCGGTATTTTGGGCATTGGGCTTCTGTGCATTCAGGATTTCGTAGGGGACCCATATATGTATATCTAAATAAATATATATATATATATATATATATGCATATCTAAATAAATATATATATATATATATATATATATATATATATATATATATATATATATATATATACATACACATGTGTGTGTGTGTGTGTATGTATATGTATATATATATATATATATATATATATATATATATATATATATATACATTTAACTGACAAAATGTCAACAATGATACCTTAAAGAATTCATGTAATTGTAGGCATTCTTCCACTGCCTAACGGACACAGTGACCCTACCTTACTTTTAAATCACTAGCCACTCTCTGACTGGAGTCTAAATAGTAAACTTTATTAGAGAAGTCACCTCCTCAGTATGAACTGGCTTGTTTCTCTTTGTACCCTAAGCCTGTGGTGCATGTCAATGAAATTGACCCTCTGGTCAACAGCGTAAAGAAAGCCCATCTTCTGATGTTTTCATTTGGTATTTTCTACACAAGAAACACCTGATAAACTCTCCATATATTTTCATTTAGAAATTAATTAATAAATTAAATAAACTTGTTAAATAAGTAAACATAGTAAAAGTAAACGCATGCCAAGCATATCCATAAACAATTCAAGTACAAATACAAGTACAGCCCAAAATTCACAATTGCAGCTTTATCATATTTGTAAGTTTTTCTTGGTAAATCAATACTTCAAATGTTGTTTTGTTTATTTACCAAGGTAGAACTTGTTAAGACTCAGCACAGAAGCACAAGCACTGTATGGTAAAATTACTTGCTCATGGAGTCTCAGCAGAAAAATGTGAAAAAAATGAGCCTCAGAAAAACATTTCATTAACAGCTCAGAGCCTTAATCCACTGAACTCACTGTCAGACTAATAGTGATTAAGTCACTAAAAACCAGACTACCCTCTTAACAATCATGTTAGTTTTGTTAAGAAAAGACAAAATATATGCTTTCAAAAAAAATGTCAGACAGCTAAATTAATTGCACACACCAGTCTGTAATGTGAATGGATAACCTGGAGATGAACATAATGTGGTTTTTAGCTGGAGCAGCAGTGGAAGAGGAAAATATGAACTAATATCCTGGAGATGAACAGTCTGCTGCATTAAGCTGGAGCTGCATTCGAAGAGGCATGAGGCTGAAGGCAGGCAGCAGTAAGACCGTGCAACCTACCAGCACAAAGGAAAATCTGGAACAGAAGAAGCTTCTTCTGTAGCAACTCAATTACTACAAAGATCCAATGTCACAGCACTTTGTGTCTTAATTAACATTTTATACCTCCATAAAAAGCTCCACTTGATAACTGTTAGTAAGTGGAGAGGGGCAGCATATAATAACTGCCATTTTAAGTAGGTACTATGAAATTCAAATTACAGTGAGGATCATTTCAAAAATGTCAGGATTCACTGTTCTTTTTTGTAAACTTTATTACAAATAATGGCAACATAGCATAAAAAATGTTAACAGTTCAGCATCTCTCACCCAGCTGCCTACAGCGAAATGTCACAGGGCATTCTTAGCTTCAGAGGGCCATGGTATATATTTATATATAAAAGGTAATATTGTCAAACACGGACACACAGAGATATATACATACATACATACTGTGTGTATATATATATATATATATATATATATATATAGAGAGAGAGAGAGAGAGAGGGGGGGGGGGGATATGTGTGTATATACATATGCAATTTAAAAACCTGAGTGCACTTTAAACTACATTTCCACCTTTAAAATGAAAAGGTACATTTTTCTAAATGTTGGAAGATTAGTATATGTATCATGCCAAACTAAATATGGATATGATTTAGATATAGATAATGCAGTTACAAATAAAACCTTTACAATCATTGTAAACATGGTTGTTGAATCACCTGGTGACAGCATTATGACTGGCATCTCTGAGGTATTCTAATACGTCTCCTACTGTGTGATACTAGCTCTATTCTGGATGGAACCATTTGGAAAACCTGCATAAGGAAAACTTTGGGGGACATTGTTATAGCATGCATTACAAACTTTTACAGTTTCTAGGCAAAACAGAATCTACTGTACCAGGAACACTCACTTGCAAAAGTTGTTGGGAAGACAGTCTCTCATCACAAAATATAAAGAAAAAAAAAACTTGGCTTCCTCCCTCATCTTGGATAGTCAGTTGAGGTAGATCAGTCATTGGTACAAGAACAGGCTTCACAGACATGGATCTAGTTATTCTCAGTTCAGTTTAACTCAACTGGTTTACTGTAATGCTACAGTCAGGTCAATATTCATGATGAATTGACTGAATATGTCATCTATTGCATCAAATAATGTAATCATCTTTCATTTTCAGCATTTAAGAACATGGCTCTATAATTTTCTGCAATGAATATTTCTGCAGTGTCCCACCTTTTATCACTCGCTAACTTTAGAGCACAGCTGTCCAGGTTGACAAACAGGTCATAGACATGCATAGTGATGTTGATCCAAAATGTTTTGTATAAAGTCTTAGCTATGTTATATTTCTTTGTGTAAGGGTTGCCTCTAACATTGGCAGGTCAGCTTGTATTAGTCTTTTAAGCACTGAGTGTGAAGATCTTAGGTGATATTGTATGGAGTAACTTGATGTATCAAGTTTTTAACTGTATGAACTGCTCCTTCAGTTTAAAGATTGAATTGTAAATGGTGAGGACTTGATGTAGTATGAGTGAAAATGTATTCAGTCACAAATAGTTGGAATTCACTGGACACAAACTTTATACCATTGCCTGTAACTAATTTAAATGGTATATGATAGCACAAGACCATATTCATTGGCTTGTTATAGTTGGTCCATGAATTATTTCAATGCCAAATGAATAGTAGTCAAAAACTACCCTTTCAGAAAAAGGTGATCCCCACTAATTATCATATTAATAACAACATACTAAGCGTGCAATCAGTCATGAGGGATTTGGGCACCCAGGTTGATAGCAACCTGACTTTTGACCACCATGTTGCCTTTATTGTATGGAAGGTGTTCTACATGGCCCACCTCATAAATAAGGGTATTTCATCCAAGAACAAGGCGGTCATAACATCATTGACTCCTCCCTTATTAAACCCATTATCGAGTGCAATGCCCCCTTCAGCATATACCTTGCCAAGCACATGCAGCAGCTGGAGAGACCACAGAAGTTCCTGATCAGGAAAATCCAGTGTTTAAAACACCTATCCTGTACAGATAGTCTAAAAGCCCTGTCCATCCACTCTTTCTCATGCAGATTTCTCAGAGGTGACCTGTGTCTAGCATACAAGTCCATCTCAGACCCAGCCTTGATGGAGTTGTTGCATATCCATAAGTCAAACTCCACTCATGCAACCCACACACAAGACCTTAACTTGGTCTGTGACATTAATAGAACTTGGTGGGATAGATTTGTGTCCCACAGACTTCCCATCTGTGGAGCAGACTCCCTCTCCATGTCAAGTAAAGTACCTCTCTAGCCCTCTTTAAGAGGAACCTGGACAACTGCATGGGAAACAGAAAATACACTCCTGGGATCCCAAGTGTCCCAGCTGGACAGGGGAAACAGATGCTGATTTTGAGGGAACATGGGCAGAATTCTTGGCTAGGCTTATAAAGGCCTCCAGGCCAATAGCCTAGTGTCATCTTATGAACCTATGAACCTATTAACAGTATTGTAATTTTTCTTTTAAACTCAAATAAGACAGCAGCTATCTTTTGACAAATTCTTATGGTAATGATATAGGCTCACGTCTCTGCAATGGTTTATGCTCAGTACAGTACTGACATTGTAACACTAAACTGACAATGCCTAAGAGTGTATTATTTAAACATTCTATTACGTGTGTAAACTTCAAGAAATTTGTCTTTTCTATTATGGAGGCTTGCAAACAGGACTTAAGGGCTGGTGATTTTAAGAACTATCTTGAACAAAGAGAGACGTTGTGGCAGATTAAATTAAAAGCAGATCAACCACCAGGTTTAAACGAAACAATTAATGTGAAATGTTTTTTAAAGTATAGGAAATTATATATTGACAAACATAATGATTTATTTCTGTCTTCTTTTTTAAGATAATTTTTGGAATATAATTTTAAGTAATAATTGATTAATTGTTTATTTATTGGAGTGTGTATTTAAGGGAGTGTTCTTTTTGTATTAAGCATTCTGAGGAAGTCAGTCGATGAAAGCGGTAATTAAAGGTTTTATACGCTATTTTTTGGAGCATCCTGCTTTTGTTTCTTGGAGCTTTTGTTTCTTGGAGCCACTGTTTTCTGCCATTCGTTTATTTACTTGTTTTCTTGGGCTATTTTTCATTTAATTGTTTTATTCAGCCAGTATGGCAGAAGTGGCTGACGATTCCCTGATGAACATGACTATTCATCCAACACCGTTATCAGAAACTGAAAAAATGAATAATCTGTTACTAGCGACATTATTAGACATCCGAGGATCCTTAAAAACTTTGTTGAATAGATCCAACGGGTCTGATAATGTTATTCAAGTTTCCAGTCCGATGGGGTTCAAACAGGAACTAGAAACTGTGCTCGAGGTCGGAAGTCCCGCCCAGGACAAAGCAAGACTACACGAACGAGAAGCAAAGAGACGTTTGCCATTTTCCGCTCGTGATAAGAAAACCATGGGTTGCCAGCAGTTGTTGAATCAAGATGAAAACCCCTTTCTCTCTACACGCGAATGCCCTGAATTTTTCCATCAAGGACCATCGAGTGGTGAACAGGAAAACTTAACTAAATTGCTAAAAAGGTACAAGTCGCTTAATTTAGAAAACTGCTATTTCAAATACTGTATTGAACTCGGCATAGTGCCGAAAGGTTTAAGGTTTTTCAAATGCCCAAACGGTGTTGTTTGGGAAGTACAATGTTTAACACCTTAGTGGCTTTCTTCAACGAGGCTGGGTTGAATTTTTTAAAGTTGTTAATAGAAAACAACAAACAAAAGATGGGGTTTTTGAAAAATGAAATCATTGATCTTGAAAAATGGCTAAGCGGTAACAGTAGTGAAGAAATTTACTGGACATTTTTTCAAAGAGTTACAAAGGAAGTACAACAGCACTCCCTTGATGCTACAAATAGAAAGCAACAGAAACTAGACCGGGACATTGCCGCTTACAAAAATAAAAAAGCATATGACAATTTTGCCATTAATACTAGAGCTTTCAATGGAAGTGAAAATAAATATAAAAAACAAACAGCGTTTACTTCTGACAAACGCTTTAACAATGAGAAAGCTGTGGTTTCGCATGTGAATTACAATACAGGTGCAGCTTCTAGTTTTGATAGAGATGTTTTCACTGAATGTTTAATACAAGATGTTCATCGAAGCAATGCAGTGTCTGATAATCAAGAGAGTGATATTGTTGTAGAGAATGAACCAACTGGCAGTAGTAGTGAAGAAAGTGTTCGTAACAAAAGGAGGGAAAATAATGGTATTCTAAAACTTAATGCTACCAATAAGGAGGTCGCACAAAACAAAAAATTACCTACAAACAGTTATAGTAATACTAACAAGAGTACTGTTTTGACACGTAGTAAAACTTTTTTGGGGTCAAACTCGTCAGAGGACGAAATTTAAATGAATTTAATGAATGTTTTAATGTTATTAACCTATCTAAATATACCTTCAGTGAAACTGAAATAAATGTGTTAAAATATGGTTTGAATTTTGTACCTTGCAGTAGGGGTAGCTACAGTAGGACAGTCATTGATATAAAAAAATTCACCAGAAAAATTAATTTAACATATGTGATGCATGGTTTAAAGTTCACTGAAAGTAATTTTATTAAACCTTCAAGTTACACTCCTAAACTACATAACACGATAAAAGTTTTTGAAGAAATGTGTATAGCTGACATTAACAAATTGTTTGATACTAGGAATTATTTTGTTGATAATCTTACAAAATCTGAAAGGACAGCATTAGAAAACCTTAAGGGCCTAGCAGGACATTACAGATTCATGAAAAGTGACAAAGGTTCCAATATTGTTATTATGGAACAGGATGTTTATGAAACCAATATGTTAAATATATTGGGAAATCTAAATGAATATAAAGAAGTTACCATCTTAGATATACAAAAGTCATATCGCTTCATTAATTCCCACCTTTATGAAGCATTAATGTCAGGAGACATAAGTGTTGAATTATATAACTTTTGTACAGTTGATTACCCTAAAATAGGGGTCTTTTTTGGAATACCCAAGACACATAAACAACTTATTGACCCCCCTTTTCGTCCCATAGTGTCTGCTCCTCACTCTATTACTGAAGGAATTTCCTTAGTTTTAGATGCTTGTTTAGGGCCATTAATATCCAAATGTGACTCTTATGTTAAAGATTCTTGGCATTTCTTAGAAAAATTAAGGAATTTTCAAGAAAAGGGAATATTTGATCCTAAGACACACATTATTTTCACGCTGGACGTGGTGTCATTATATACCTGTATACCCCATGATGAAGGGGTAGAAGCTATACAGTGTTATTTAACAAATAACACTGTTTTTTCTAACAACAAAATTTCGACCATATGTAATCTTATGGAAATAATATTAGAAAATAATTACTTTTTATTTAAAAACCAATACTTCCAACAAACCAGAGGGGTAGCCATGGGCTCCCCGGCCGCACCAGCCTATGCTAACACGGTGATGGCATGGTGGGAGGTTGAACATTTGTGTTTATTAAGTAGTAAATTTAAAATTACATTTTATTCCAGGTTTATAGATGATTTAATGTTTATAATAGAAGGAAATAACGATACAGTAGACGAATTTTTCAAGGATGTTAATTTATCATCTAACTATTTGAAATTTACTAAAGGTAATATTGGTTCAAACATCAATTTTTTGGATGTATGTCTTTGGTGGGATGATAGTGACAAAAGGTTCCATAGTAAAATTTTTCGGAAACAAACTTTCACAAATAGTTATTTACACTATCAGAGTAATCATCCAAAGTATATTATTAAGAATATTCCTAGGGGCCAATATATTAGAGCCTGTCGGATGACCAGTAGACCTGAAGATTTAATACAAGAATTTATTTTCATTGCATCTCTTTTTGTCAACAGAGGATACGATGAAAAGTTAGTGACTGATAGTGGAAATGAGATATTTAATAAACACCAAACACACTACCCAGCTATTTTAAATAAATCTAAGACAGAAATCATCTATAAAGATGAATGTAGGTCTGTAGACCCAGGATTAATTTGTTCCTTAGGAATGAATACTGATGCTAGTTGTATTAAGTCAGTTTTAGAAAAAAATTGGAGAATTATAGAGGGAAATAATGACATTTTTAAGGTGGTTGGTGACAAACCAAACTTTGTTTTTCGAAACAATTACAGCATAAAGAAAATGCTTGAACACGACAAGGTCTCAGCCAGCAAAATAAATATTGTGAAAAAAGGAATGTTTTGCTGTCACAATTGTAAAATATGTAGGTACATTTCTACAGGTTCATTCATTTCCATCACTACTGTAGACAGAGTCCTGGAGGTTCCAGGATATTTTTCTTGCAACACCTCTGGTGTTGTATATATTGCCCTATGTACGGTCTGTCCCGTATTTTATGTGGGCATGACCACCAGGAGTCTGGGTACACGGATTAAAGAGCATTTATATAATATTAAGACAAAATATTCTAAGAGTGTATTATTTAAACATTCTATTACGTGTGTAAACTTCAAGAAATTTGTCTTTTCCATTATGGAGGCTTGCAAACAGGACTTAAGGGTTGGTGATTTTAAGAACTATCTTGAACAAAGAGAGACCTTGTGGCAGATTAAATTAAAAGCAGATCAACCACCAGGTTTAAACGAAACAATTAATGTGAAATGTTTTTTAAAGTATAGGAAATTATATATTGACAAACATAATGATTTATTTCTGTCTTCTTTTTTAAGATAATTTTTGGAATATAATTTTAAGTAATAATTGATTAATTGTTTATTTAATTGGAGTGTGTATTTAAGGGAGTGTTCTTTTTGTATTAAGCATTCTGAGGAAGTCAGTCGATGAAAGCGGTAATTAAAGGTTTTATACGCTATTTTTTGGAGCATCCTGCTTTTGTTTCTTGGAGCTTTTGTTTCTTGGAGCCACTGTTTTCTGCCATTCGTTTATTTACTTGTTTTCTTGGGCTATTTTTCATTTATTTGTTTTATTCAGTCACAAATAGTTGGAATTCACTGGACACAAACTTTATACCATTGCCTGTAACTAATTTAAATGGTATATGATAGCACAAGACCATATTCATTGGCTTGTTATAGTTGGTCCATGAATTATTTCAATGCCAAATGAATAGTAGTCAAAAACTACCCTTTCAGAAAAAGGTCATCCCCACTAATTATCATATTAATAACAACATACTAAGCATGCAATCAGTCATGAGGGATTTGGGCACCCAGGTTGATAGCAACCTGACTTTTGACCACCATGTTGCCTTTATTGTATGGAAGGTGTTCTACATGGCCCACCTCATAAATAAGGGTATTTCATCCAAGAACAAGGCGGTCATAACATCATTGACTCCTCCCTTATTAAACCCATTATCGAGTGCAATGCCCCCTTCAGCATATACCTTGCCAAGCACATGCAGCAGCTGGAGAGACCACAGAAGTTCCTGATCAGGAAAATCCAGTGTTTAAAACACCTATCCTGTACAGATAGTCTAAAAGCCCTGTCCATCCACTCTTTCTCATGCAGATTTCTCAGAGGTGACCTGTGTCTAGCATACAAGTCCATCTCAGACCCAGCCTTGATGGAGTTGTTGCATATCCATAAGTCAAACTCCACTCATGCAACCCACACACAAGACCTTAACTTGGTCTGTGACATTAATAGAACTTGGTGGGATAGATTTGTGTCCCATAGACTTCCCATCTGTGGAGCAGACTCCCTCTCCATGTCAAGTAAAGTACCTCTCTAGCCCTCTTTAAGAGGAACCTGGACAACTGCATGGGAAACAGAAAATACACTCCTGGGATCCCAAGTGTCCCAGCTGGACAGGGGAAACAGATGCTGATTTTGAGGGAACATGGGCAGAATTCTTGGCTAGGCTTATAAAGGCCTCCAGGCCAATAGCCTAGTGTCATCTTATGAACCTATGAACCTATTAACAGCATTGTAATTTTTCTTTTAAACTCAAATAAGACAGCAGCTATCTTTTGACAAATTCTTATGGTAATGATATAGGCTCACGTCTCTGCAATGGTTTATGCTCAGTACAGTACTGACATTGTAACACTAAACTGACAATGCCTTGGTTAATATTTGAGCTCTTTCTCTGCATTTGGTGAAGTTTGATGACCTATGTATGTGAAATAGCACTTCTGCTGATTTCATTTAGAGAGATCTGTGAGGCTGCCACCCTAGGTAGTTGGAATTTTGTAAATAATCATATGTAATTTATGAATATTACTATGATCTACAGGCTTGTCTTACAAATGTAAGAAAACTATATACTACGTGGATATTAAACTACTGTTGTAGAAGTTTGTGTTTAACTGTATGTTATGTACTGAGCTTCAAGAATGCGACCGCAGTGTACCCTGCTGGAAAAGAGCAGAAAGGTGTATAAACTATGTACCTGTGCAGATGTGTATTTTAATAGTAGAAATTGGAACATACAGAGTTAACTTGCAATACTTCAAGAAAATAAGTAAAAGTATTTTACGATGTGCTATAAAAGTTAGTTTCAAAGCAGCAAGGAAACAGGATGTCTAGAGCTAGGAGTTTCTTTCTATTATCTTGAAACATAAATAATTACTAGGTTTAAAATGTAAAAGTGTTTAACTGTTTTATGACTTCCAGTTCTGTAGGTGGATTTGACACTCTAAATTGGCCCTAGGCATGAGTGCGTGCATGTGTGTGCCTTCCGTGGAAGGTTGGGCGCCGGGCTGGCAACTTGACACCATAAAACTCTACTGCTGATTATGAGCAGACAGGTGATCTGCTGTGGTGAGCCCTAACAGGGAAATGCTGGAAGGAGAAGAAGAAGTTCTAGGCAAATTTCTGAGAGATATGTACTTCTCACACAAAGATGCTAAAAATTCTGTTGGTATCTGTTAGCCTGAGAACTGAAGACAGATGACAAATAGTGATGTCATCCAGCTGACCCAGCAGTAATGTTTTGATTTGGAAATTCCCTCAGTCTGTGCATTTTGAATTTGTCTTTGGACCTAGAAACATCCATCTACAGCACTTTTGCCTTGTTAATAGTAAGTAAGACTTAGGGAAATGTGATTTCTCTTAGATATAGATACAAATATAGTAAAGATTAGCTTAGATGTTTTCTGTATTTATTTGAGACTGTCCTGCGATGTTGTTTTAAAATATTTCCTGTGATTCTGAACTCTGAAGTGACTGTTGTTGAGTATTATCTTATTCTTTTATTATTTATTATTAAATATATTTAAACATTTTAATTGTAGCTGTTTTGTTTAGAGATATTTAAGCTCTTAGTGTACTTGCATATGTATTTGGTGACACTATATAGGCCATTCCTAAATAGCCTTGAAAGTCTTGGTCGCACTTACCATTTGGATAATAGTAATATTACACAGTAGAATTAGTCACCCTTTGGGAAGGGGCTTAAAGTAGCTGAAAAGTAGTAATTGGTGGCAGTTGGTACTACCTTATAGTCTGGGCAGAAGGGGGCATAGCTATTGAACCTGTGCCAGCCTTCCCCAGGAGTGTCTGTATGTTTGCATATAAATCATATCTCACAGTGTGTGTGTGTGTGTGTGTGTGTGCGTGTGTGTGTGTGTGTGTGTGTGTGTGTGTGTGTGTGCGTCAGCTACTTGGGCAGGGACACGAAGCACTGGCTGCACAGAGAGGGTGCTGGAGGTTTTGGCTTGACCACTCGGCTGAGATCTTTACCCTATAGCTCTGCCAGTGGGGAGTCTTATTGTGGATCTAGAGAAAGAGGGAGAAACCAGCCCCAGACTGACTGTGGTCGTGTGCTCTTAAGGGAAATTGTACTTTACTGTGTGTGTACTTGTCATCCTCCCAATGTGCATGTCCCTCACTGGTACTGGTGGTGAGGATTGAGGCTCCTTGATTACTGGGCCAGTACAGGGGCATCACATATTAATTATTTGGTAGTGTTGGGATACCCACATCACATATTAATTGGTTGACTGTGGTAAGATAGCCACATCACATATTAATTGGCTTGTAGTGGTGTGGATATTGAATTCCACTAGCCTATGTAAAGTGGTCACTGAAGGTGTTTGTACTCTTAATCAGCCACACAGTGAACATTCAGAGTTCATATCACAATCGTGTTATTTTTTTGATAGCTTATTTAGTCAGGGATAGCAGGCAAGCATGTCAGCAGAGGAGTATGGCAAGCTGACAAGGAGCCAGTTGACTGAGATGTCCCAGGCTTAAGGACTGGTGCATGCCAGCCTGACTAAAGCAGACATGATTGCAGCTTTAGTCACAGCTGCATCACAGAATAGCAACCAGGAAGACAATCAGACTGGCCTTGGAGATGTACAACTCTCAGAAATGCACAGCTCAATCTTTGCACAGAGGACTTAAAAATCCATCTGGAGTTTTGAGTTGGTGGCCAAGCATTTGGAAATAGAAATAGCAGAGAGACTGAGATGCCTGAAGGCTGAGAAAAATGAGAAACTGCAATGCCTGGAGACTGAGGAGAATGAGAGGCAATGGCAACATGAAAAAAGAGATGCTGACTCTTCACCAGAGTCATGGAGGTAATAGGGAAGGGAGTAATTGAACCCCAGAAGCAACAAAGGTCAGTAAATTTCTTCTACAATTTACATCGGGGCATAATTTTAATAGTTTCATTCATATGTTTCAGAGGGTATGTAAACAGTATAATGTTGACCAAGGGCTCTGGGTATGGTTCCTGACCCCCTTACTCCATGGTAAAGCTGCAACTGTTCTTTCCAAACTGTCTGATACTGACTGTGTAAATTATAATGTTGTAAAGAACTGTTTGCTAGAATGTTTTAAGTTAACACCTGAAGCTTATAGAAAAAAAGTTTTGTGAGCATAGATGCAAGGCAGATGAAAGTGTGTATGAATAGGTTGCTAAGCTAAGCACTTATTTTCATAGGTGGGTGAGTGGATGTCAGGTCACCACTTTTGAAGGGCTGGCAGACCTTTTGGTAAGGGAACAAGCCCTTAGCACTTTGTCTGAGGACGTGAGAATCTGGTAAGCTGATAGACAATACAATACTGCAGATGAGTTGGGGAAGACGGGAGACCTATACCTAGCAAACAGGGCATCACTGCAGAGGAAAGGGACACCCAGTGCTGCTCATGGGTCTAAGGGAATCCATGGTGGGCAGCCCAGACTGCCCCAGCAGAATATGCCATTAGCAGGGGAAGCCACTAATCCATGTACAAGTCCAGGTCAAAGGGTTAAATGTTTTAAATGCAACCAGTGAGGCCATGTAGCATACAAATGTCCACAGAAGCAATGTGGGGAACAAAATGTGGGTGAGCCAGTAAGTGAGAATGACAAAATGCCAACAGTAGGTTGTCTTGACACAACAAGGGTACCAAACTACAACAAGAGATTATATCCTATCTTAGTGAATGGGAAAGAGGCCAATGCTAAGATAGACACAGCCTCTTGACCTAACCATTGTGAAACCTGCAATAGTTACAGAGGAGCACTACTTGCTTTATGAGGAACCCCATTCCAAATACCTTTGGCTAGAGCTCACCTTGACCGGGAGTGTGGAATAGGAAGCAAGTAAATAGGGGTATTTGAGGATATCCCTGCAGATAGGGAATGATTTTGATAATGCAGTACCATGTGTGCATTCAGTTACATGCAGTCAGGCTTGGAGACAAGCATGTGGGTCTGGTAGCCTGGGGGAGACCCAGACAGACCACACACTTGCAGCCAGGACTGCTGAGGTGGTTACTTCAGGGAGGGAGCTGCCCTGTAGCGGTGAGACTGAAGGTGAGACACAGCTGCTTGTGGGTACTGATTTTTCTTTGGACAGAGTGACTGCAAGGTCAGAGGTGAGTAATAGTACCCAGGCTGACAGTGAGGCACCACTGTCAGAGGATACCAGACTTCACGTGGAAGGGGAGCTGGGAAGGGTTACAAAGAGAGAGTTGAGACAGACTCAGCTCTCAGACCTTAGATTACAAGGCCTAAAAGAGGTAGCTAGTGAGGCACCTGATTCTCATGGGAAGTGGGAATCTGTATACTGGGACAAAGGGTTACTGTATAGAGAGTGGACCCCTGAGGGAAGGCTAGAGGGTGAGAGAATACAGAAGTTGGTAGTGCCCAGAGCCTACCATCTGCCACTTCTAGCCATAGCCCATGATATTCCCTTTGCAGGTTATATGGGCATAAAATGTATAAAGAGACATATGCAAAACTTCTATTTTCCTTGGATGTCCAAAAATGTAACAGGGTACTGCAGGACATGTGAGCAGTGCCGAAAGGTAGGCAAGGCAGGAGGGTTCTACCTGACTTCGTCGACAGCGCAGAAGACCGACATCGGAATCCGGAGCTCCAGAAGATCGAAAGTGAAGAAGACCGACGCGAATCGCGAGTGGCAGAACATCGACAATGCAGAAGACCGACACGACGGATGACAACACCAACGCCGAGGATGCCGACATGGGGAAAGGCTGTGTGAGTATGCGGTAGTGACGGACGTTAGGGTGCGAGGCAGGTAAGTGTGGAGATTGACGGTCTGTGGGGATAGGGGTGGGTTAAGTGAGTTAGGGTTACGGAGCGATAGGGGTGGGTTAAGTGAGTTAGGGTTAGGAGCGATAGGGTGGGTTAAGTGAGTTAGGGTTAGGGAGCGATAGGGGTGGGTTAAGTGAGTTAGGGTTAGGGAGCGATAGGGGCGGGTTAAGTGAGTTAGGGTTAGGAAGCGGGTAGGTAAGTGTGCGATAGTGACGGACCTTAGGGTTAGGGTAAGGTTTAGTGTGGGCTTGTAAGGATTTTGGTGTGCTTGTGTTGTGTGTGTGGTTTGTGGAATGGGGATGTGTTTTGTTTTTAATAATTGTTATTGTGGTGTGTGCAGTGTATGGGGTTTCGTGTTTGTGTACCGTCGGTTATTTCGTTGTCGGTTATGTGTGGTTTCGTGTTTATGGACTGTCGAATATGTGGTGTCGGTGATGTGGTTGTCGGTGTTGTGTGGTTTCGGCTATGTCAGGTAGAACCGGCAGGAGACAAGGTGAAAGCTCCTTTGAAGCCTTTGCCTGTGATTGAGGAGCCATTTCAGATGGTAGCTATGGATATTGTGCGGCCGCTGAGTACCCCAAGTTCCACAGGAAAAAAGTATATCCTAGTGATAGTAAATTATGCTACCAGATACCCTAAGGGAGTGGCTCTATCCTCCACTGAGGCAGCAAAGGTGGCAAATCCTCTGTTAGAAATTTTCAGCAGGGTAGGTTTTCCAAAAGAAATACAGACTGACAGAGGTGCCAATTTCATGTCAGACCTGCTGACTTGTCTGTGGAATTGCTGTGTGGTGAAGCACCAAATGACCACCCCCTACCATCTCCAGACTAATGGCCTTGTTGAGAGGTTAAACTCTACACTCAAGTCCATGCTACAGGCATTTGCAGACCAGTTTTAGAGGGACTGGGACAAATATTTGCCCCATCTGTTGTTTGCTTACAGAGAGGTGCCCCAGGAATCCACAGGTTTTTCACCCTTGGAGTTTCTGTATGAACATATGGTGAGGGTGCCTCTAGATTTGATTTGAGATGAGTGGGAGGGTGAGTGTGAATTCTACAAGGAGTCTGTTGTAGTATATGTCCTAAACCTCAGGCCAAGACTCAGGGAACTCATGGGCTTGGCCCAGGAGAACCTGGCAGCAGAAAAATATCTGGTATGACAGGAATGTTTGAGCTAGAAAGTATGCTGTGGGGCAGCAGGTAATGGTTCTCGTTCCTGTCAGACACAACAAGCTCCAGGCAGCTTGAGAGGAACCCTTCAAGGTGATATGGAAGGTCAGTGATGTTAACTACATAGTAGAACTGCTAGGCAGGAGGTAGGAGGCAGGGGCACAAATTGTGCCATGTTACCATGATGAAACCTTACAATGATAGGAAGGCCTTGGTGCTAAGCATTTGCTGTACAAGGCAGGAGGAGTCTGAGGGGATCTATGGCTACAGGGAGCCAGCCAGCCACATCTAAAATTACTATGGTGGAGCCTAGGGTTGCAGGCATGTGATGAGACAGTTCAGCACTGTACTGAGGTCAGTAATGCTAAGGCAGCTGGAACCTCAAGACAGGGAATGGGGTAAGGTATTCCCAGATAGGCACAACCATCTCAAGCAACGTGTCTCAGAAGTCACTTGAAAAACTAGCTTGAGTTTTTGGGGAAGAAGAAGAAGTGTGATAAAAGGGAAATGCTGCCAGCCCAGCTAGCTGTAATTTTGGAAATAAGTATATGTTATTTGAGAATATTAATATATTTATGATTTATAAAAAGTGTGACAGAAGGAGCTACTGCCAGCTCAGCTATCTGGAATTTTGGAAGTGGTTATGTGTCATTTGTAAATGCTAACATGCTTCATGTAAGATGCTTGTGCTACAACTGTATTAGAACTGTATGTTCTCTACTGAGCTAAACTGTAACCACAGCATACCCTGCTGGATTAGAACAGATATATATATAAACTATTGTAATTGTGTAAATGTATATGTTTTAACATTGGAAATTAGAACATGGAGGGTTAACTTGCAAAACTTCAAGAAAATAGTTGAAATTAAATTGTTTTACGATAGTGCTATAAAAGTTATCTTTCAATTTCAGTCAACAGGAGACAGGATGTCTACACTAGGGGACTCTCTGAGTTGTTTTGTAAGTGTTTATTGTTTTATGCCCTCTAGCAGTTGCCACATCTGAAGGCTATGTATTTTCACAGAGAGATGTTAAATGTGGGTAGTTCTGACACTGGGGGTTTAGCTTGGGTACTAAAGTCAGGTGACAAAAAGTGATGTCATCCAAGCTAACCAAGCAGTAATATTTTATATCAACTAAAAAAACTCTGAGAGAAAGAATCAGGGCATTTTGTATCTGTCTTTGACCTGACAACATTTGCTCATCACCACCTTCTGCACTTGCTGTGCTGTAAGTAAGTTTTTAGGGCGTAGTAACTCTTTTATATTCAGATAGGAATGTAGTAAAGTATAGCTTAGATGTTTTCTTTATTTATTTGAGACTGATACTTACTGAGTATTGTTTTGTTCTTTTATTATTTATTATTAAATATATTTAAACCTTTCAGGCATGACTGATCTGTTTAGAGATAGTTAAGCTCTTATAGTAATTGTATATCTATCTGGTGACACTCTACAGGCCCCTCCTAATTAGCCTTGCTCTTGGTCAGACTACCATCTGGATTAATAGTAACATTACACAGTAGGATTGGACACTCTTTGTTAACAGCCTTAAAATAGCTGATAAAGTGTGGCTGGTGGCAGATGGAACTACCTTAAAGTCTAGGCAGGAGGGACCATAGCTAGTAAACCTGTGCCAACCTTTCCCGGCAGTGTGTGTGTGTGTGTGTGTGTGTGTGTGTGTGTGTGTGTGTGTGCATGTGTGTGTGTGTGTGTGTGTGTGTGTGTGTGTGTGTTTGTATATAAATCTGATCTCAAAGCGTGTGTGTGTCAGCTACTTGGGCAGGGTCACGATGAGATCTCAACCCTATAGCTGTGCCAGTGGGGAGTCTTACTGGGGATCTTGAGAAAGAGGGAGAAACCAGTCCCAGACTGACTGTGATCTCTGTGTGCTCTTAAGGGAAATTGCACTTTACTGTGTGTGTACTTGTCATTCTCCCAATGTGTACGTTCTTCACTGTTGCCAGTGGTGAGGATTGAGGTTCCTTGATTACTGGGTCAGTGCAGGTGCATATCAGCAGGTTTTTACTGTATTTACTAATTATGGATGGGATCGGGCTAGTTTGATCAGTTTTGTGCTAGGACTAGCAAAGGTGCTTGTTCTGTTGAAGGCTATGGATGATTAGTGTGGCAACTCTGCTAAGTGCACCCATGGTGCAGTAGAGAAACTTGGGTGTATTCCACTAATAGCTGTCTAGGGAAAAACCTGAGTTTCAAGGTGTTTGCATCTATACAAGGCACTCCTAACTCCTGTTGTATGGTGCACTGCAATGAGCAAATGTAAAGCTTAAATACAGGTAAAATTAAGACATTTTTAAACTAATCTACCTATAGGAAAGCACACAATGAAACTTCCACCAGCAATCCCCAACTCAGAAAAGGCAGGATCCACACTCTTCTGCCACAAGGGTGCAGGACAGCCCTTGTTAATATAAGATAGCTGGTATAGTGCTCAAGTGTATCAATAAAAGGCTAGATTCAGCAGGTCTGAATCTAGTATATGCAATCTAGGTATCAGAACAGTGAAAATCAAGTACAGAGAAGTGCAAAAAATACCTAGAGCCCTTTTGTTTGTTTCCCAGCTCAGATACACCAGGTAAACACCTACTGCCACCAGATGAACAATCTCAGTCCTCCCAATGCAAAAGCACTGTAAATGAGTGTCTAGAGTGAAATGCTACCACAACCAAATTTAAAAAGTATGAAATATTGCCACAAACAAACTTAAGGATATAGATACAGCAATGTACTTTAAGCAGCTTATAAAAGTGTGGTTATTCAATAAAAGTACTTCACTTTGAATAAATGAGACAAGATCCACTTAATTGTATAGAATTTATAAAGGCACGAAAAACAAGAAACGCCCTCCAGCCAATAAAACAACATTCAGAAATTTCAAGTGTTTCCCCAACCTCAACAGATCAAGCTACCTCCCATTATGTTGTGATAACTGTACTCTGAGTATAAAGTAGATGTACAAGAGCTTTTTGTTTTCATTTCAAACATTTGATCATCCATGAAGTGCCTACTGGAAAACAACTTACAATTCAATATCACTTTGAGTAACTTTTTAAAGCTTTTTTAGTCTTCTAGTATTTACAGGCCTTGCCATGAAGACCAAGAACTCTGCAATACCTAAAGTAGAAATGTATATAAATAGAAAAGGGTAGCCATCACTTAATTGCCAGGTGGTATGCAAAGCAGATGACGTCATAACAAACATAATGGTGCTGCACCCTGGGAGTATAGAGGATGCCTCTATATGGCAAGAAAGGGATCTGTGAACTTCTTTCCAAAATGGTGAAATACCCAAGGAACTACTACTTGGTAAGTACAGGAACACAGCTATACTGTAAGCATAATCCAAACCCATCAGCAGTATGCATGACGACAACATATGTGTCATCATCTTCCAACAAACAGGTGACTGTAGTTATCCACTAGATCCATGACTAATGACACCATACAGAACCTCACGCAATACTGCAGATGATGCATGTAATACTTCACACAACAATAAACATTATTGAGTATGTGTTTGACATGCTGAAATCCAAATTCAGATGTCTGTACACATCTGTGGGTGCACCGCAATACACACCTGAAAAGGCAGCACAGATGATTACTGTGTGTACTAAGCTACACAACATATTAACATCAAACCATGGTGGCTCTCAGCTGCAGGTATAGGTGAGCTATCCCCAAAACCCCAGATGTCTGAAGATGGTCAGAGGAGGATCAGGAGGGTACAGGGTAGAGGAAATCTTTGCTGGTGACAGAGGATGCAGACACAAGTCATAGCTCAGGATACATGGCAGCATCTAATACACACACACACACACACACACACACACACACACACACACACACACACACACACACACACACACACACACACACACACACCTTTGAGTCATGACTGGCCACAGGTGCATAAGTACACAGAGTAAGCATTGATGTTCATATGTTGCCCCAAAACATCGTCACAGTTTACAACTAATAGAAATGACCCATCAGCTGTACACAGTGAACACGATAAATAATCTAATCTTTATGTATAGTAAAATACACACATAAACACTGAGATGAAACAGAAATCCAGGAAGACTGTCTGCAAGGTACATCACCAAAGCGAAGCACACACGCACAAGTGTAGGACACAGGAGGTTTGTACAATCAAATTACCAACTGAACAGTTAGGATATCATCATACACAGTAGTATAACAGAACATTACCCATCCAGTATGGACAATCACAAGAAAACAATGTCTATGATGTATGTGGGAATGCATTGACATATACATGCACAAAAACACTGACCATACAATAAAATTGCTGCCTCAACTGCATATGGTGTCACTGCATCCGTGGTAATTTTCATGTTATAAATGTGCAGACATGCAGAGCAGCAATGACACTGACCACACAGCATACTTGTGACATAGATCTATGTTGTTGATACAGCAACATATGTAAATATACATCTTTGTGCACATTCACTCAAATATGGAAAGGTACACACAGGAAACACGACTAAGCATGGTGACTGGAAATGGAAACAGATACACAGAACACAGCTAGTTCTGGTACTAGGCATGTACATGCCATATTAAAATGCCATATGTGACACAGGTATGTACACAGAACCAAAGCTGTACATTTGTGTGAATGGCGCACAACAGGTTAAACTCTAAGGAAAACATGAATTGTATCTGTTCACTAACAAAAATGCAAACATTAAAGCATGAAATCACATATTATATTTTTGGTCAGCATCATCACTAATATATGTCAATGTCAATAAGTTATATGTATCCACAAATGATGTTATTCACATATTTCATAAAAAATATTAGAAAATCCTATAGCATCAGACATGTCAACTACAGATACATTAAAGCATCAGTGGTCAGCACAGTGTTCATCATTGCTACAGGGTAAGAATGACACAACTGGACACATGTTGGATAAATTGTCAGTGTTATTGTAGTCTAGGGCACCCATGAGTATGGCTCACACTGGGTTGGTCTCTGCCTGGTGAAGGTACTCTGCATAGTACAGTAAGGACATGTAATAACTGGTTATTAGTATAGCACTACTCTAACACTGCTGTAACAAGATGTTCAATGGAGTATGCAACAGACAGCACACTGTCATGCTGTGCAACCATAATATAACCATGTCTGTGCTCCTGACCTTAATGTAACACATACAGCAGGTGTACTACATAATCATTAGCATTGGCAAGTTCATGGAGGTTAACTCCATGACATCTCTGGGAACATTCATTTGCCTGTAATAGTAGGCAGACACCCCCGACACACATCCATGCACAGTAGTAACACTACAATTTGCCTGTGATGAGCAGTACCTTTCGGTTGTGTGGAATATTCACTGTCATCATCTTACTCTGCATGGGACAATTGCTCAAGGACATCATCATGTCTGACAGCTACTGTCACCACATCATCGACAGAATGTCCAGCCACATCATCCTCAATATAGCTGAGGCCACAGCATAATCCACATGACTGCACCCTTCTGGGCTGGACAACAAACCCAAATCTGTGGCCTGAGTGCCACAGTCAGTACGATCACAGTGAGCCACATCACATCCTAACTCCGAATCACTGGATGGGCTACTGGAGGAGGCGGGCAGTAGTTTAGCTAAGAGAAGAGACAGATGACAAAGGTTAATTGAATGCACAAACATTACATGATCATAGGAGGTCACTAGGCTAATTGACCTGGGGCCCTTACACGCCTAGCCAAGAGTTTACTCACAAAAGAAATTGCAGTCAGCACCTGTTGCCCCTGTCAATGAGGGACACAGGTGGAACCCCTGAGACAAATTTGTGGTTTCCCATCCACTCATCAAGGTTGTGCTTGTAGAGAGTCAGTGAGGTACTCTGTTTGTTGTGTATGGGAAGTTTATTCCAGAGATGGGGCAGGCTCTGGGAGACAAACCTGTCTCTCCAGCAGGTTTTGTTAATGTCACATATTAGGTTCAGTCCTTTTGAATGGGTAGTGCTTGAGGAGTTAGACTTACAGATATGGAGCATCTCTGGTAGGGCAGGGTCTGAGATTGCCTTCTAGGCGGGACACAGATCACCCCTGAGCAATTTGTACAATACTGAGTAGAGTGAAAGTGATTTAAGCCTGTCCGCATAGGACAGGTGTTAGAGGCCATGGATTCTCTTTCTGAGGTATTTCAATAGCCCATCCAGTTGGTACTGATGTTTGGTAAGGTACATCCCAAATGGGTTGTTATACTCAATTATTGGTCTAATGAGGGAGGAGTATAGAGAGGTAAAACTCATTTTTTCTGGGTGCAATCCCTTTACTTATGAGATGACCAAAGTAAAAGTTTTTTCTGAGCACTGCCAATACATGATGGTCAAATACGAGGTTGTTATCAGCCTGACTGCCCAGGTCTCTCACCACAGGTTGTGTGCTTAGGGGGGTTGCCATTGATGTGGTAATCAGTAGGGGTTGTGTTTTTGCCAAATGGTATGATGATACATTTTTTTGCATTCGGCTCAAGGTCATGACTTTGGCAGCAGTCATTAGTTATTGTGAGACCCTCTTGCAATATGTTAACATAATTTGAGGAGTCAATGACAGTACCCAACTTAAATTCATCAGGAAACTTGGTCAGCCACAGGCCTTTTGTCCTTGCCTGTACCTCCAAGAAATAGATGTCAACCAGTAGGGGTCCCAGGACAGATCCCTGAGGAACTCCACTAGTGACAGGTCTTTTATCAGAGGTAGAGGTGCTTATTTTGACTTTGAGGGTCTTGTCAGTGAGCCAGTTGACCACCCACCTGATGAGATAGGGATTTACTCCAAGCTGTGTTAGCTTTTTGATGATGCCCAAGTGGGGGGATTGTGTCAAAGGCCTTGGCTTAGTGAAGGTAAACTATATGTACTGACTTTCCCTCATCCAGGGCCTTGGTGACAGTCTCAAAGAAGTCGACCAGGTTCAACAGGCAAGATCTGCCCTTGATAAATCTGAAATGGCTGGTGTCAAGTGCTTGGAGATTGCCTATGTCCTTGTTTATGAGATCCATAATAATATGCTTCATGGCTTTACAGATCAGACTTGTCAAGCTAATGGGACGATAGTTTCCAAAGTCACTAGCGGCACCACCTTTGTGCAAGGGGATGACAATGGTGGTTCTCCACTCTGCTGGAATGAAGCCAGTACTTAAGCTGTGGTTGAACAGGGTGTTCAATGGCAAAGCCAGTTCTTGCTGGAGATGGAGCAGAATACATCCTGGGATATTATCAGGTGCCATGGAAGCTATGATTTTTGCCTTGGATAGGGCCTGTGCCACTTGATCTACAGAGATGTGAGGTGCAGGACAAGTATCGGGGATGTTAAAAGGGAGTTTAAGGGGGATAGGGGGTAAAGTTTGTGCTGACCATATCTGCTACCAGGTTGGCTAAGTCAACAGGATCAGTGTATGTGATACTGTTAAGTACTAATTTGGAACAAACCTGGGCTTTGCCACGGAGGTTCTTGACGTAACTGAAGAAGACTTTATGTTTTCCCTTTGTTATGGAGGTTAGTTTCGATTCATAATTGGCCTTCGAGGTTTTCACTAGTGATCTAATTTGCTTGTTGAGGCTAAGGAGAGAGTTTTTCCGATTTGGAATTTTTTCCCTTTTACCTTTGAACAACGGTTTCTTCCTTTTGTTGTAAAGCCTCTTGATAGAGGATGTCCACCAAACAGGTTTGTATTTCCTTGAGGAGCAGGATTTAGCTCTTTTGGGTATAGCTGAGCCCATGCAGTTGTAAGGGTGCTTGTATACTGCACTAGCATACTGCTTAGCATAGTTGTCTGCATACTCTGGGGGGAGGGGTGCTGTGAAGCTACAGATACCCTCCCTTAGGAGGTTGTAGTCAGCTTTTGAGAAGTTTTTAGCTTGATTTCAGCTGGGTGGGATAGAAACTTTGAATGAGACAGTTCGATCATCTGATCTAACCAGGGAAGGACATACTATGGGAGTGGTGCATCGATCACTCATGTTGGTGAGAACCAAGTCCAGAATGTTATCTCCCCTTGTGGGGGATGAGACAAGCTGGTCTAGTGCATTAGAACTGATGAAGTCAAAGAATCGTTGAGACAGTGAATTAGTGCAAGAACAGATCACCCAGTCTATGGTGGGGTAGTGGAAGTCACCAAGGATCAGGGTGTTAGGGGGTACCTTGATGGAGTCAAGTAGATCCAGCTAAGAGGAGTGGGTGTCCTGAATCATGGAGGGGGTGTCTATAGCTAGCTATAGTTTGGATGGGTGTCTTACCAACTGTCAGTTGTACCTGGAGTAGTTCCAGTGCATCATGCTGGCAAACCAGTCTGGTGGTGTGCCTGTCCTTGATGAAGATAGAGACTCCACCACCTTTAGTCTTCTCAACTTCAATTTGGGGTCAGAATGTGTGGAATGAGGTATAGCCTGGTGAGGCAGGAGTGGTCTTTGCACCCCTGAACCAAGTTTCTGTGACCGCACAGATATCAGCATCTTCCAGTGCAAGGACATCCAGTGAGTCCATTTTCAGGTTTAGGCTCCTAGCGTTAAGCAGCATAACCTTCAATTTGCTTTTTGACAAATCTTTTATGTTGGAAGGTTTGTCTTTGGGACATTGCCTAAAAAAGGCACAATGGGGGAGATAAGAGCCTTGGCCAGGATCCGGAACCTCAGTGGTGAGAGGTGAAGGCCATCTCTGGCAAAACATCGAGGCCTGTCAACCATGTCATCCAAGGCAGACAGATATTGGATCCCCTTGGAATGACACTAGAAACTAAGCCAATTGTTAGTCAATTATTTTTTGTTGGTATCATGGTATCATTGTTGGTGAAGGTAGGATGCTGCTTAGGACTAGGATCATACCTGCCTGTAACAGATGCTCTGAGAGTTCAATCATGTCTCTCTTCATATAGTCCAGGGGGGTACAACTTAAGTCATTCACACCAACGTGTACAATGACAAAATCATACTTGTACTTGTTGTGCAGAGACTTAAGTGCATGCATGATGTGGCAGATTCTGGCACCAGACAGACAACTGACTGTGATCTTCTCCTTGTCGAGTATGGTGAGGGGGCCATCGGTGTGTCTCACAACTGAGTCATCAATGACTAGTGTGTTTGGTTTATTGTTATGTCTTGTGGGCTGTGATGGTTTATTGTTTTGCCTTATGGTCTGTGTTTGTGAGACACTGGTGTGTTGTCTACTGTATGTGATGTGTTTGGTGTTGTGTGTGGAATGTTTGTGAGTTGCTGTTTAGGTGTGTGTGTGTGTGTGTGTGTGTGTGTGTGTGTGTGTGTGTGTGTGTGTGTGTGTGTGTGTGTGTGTGTGTGTGTCTGTGTGTGTGTTGTGCTTGGCTATGTGGTGTGAGTTGTGTGGTGTCTGTGCTGACAATCTCCTCTTTGTCAAGATTACTGACTGCGGTGCGAGAGAGCTTGGACTCCAGGTAACTGATGTACATGCATTTCTCGAAGGTGGACAAATTATGTGCTAGGAGAAGAGGGTTGTCAGTAAACATGAGGCAGTTGCTACACTGTCTCAGTATACCCATGTCGACCAGGCTGGCAGGAGAAAGTGATGGGAAATGTCCACCAAACATAGTGTTCTGAATGCCAGGGCAGACTTATGGAGTCATGATACACCTTAGTAATGATATATTGGACGACTTTATGACTGCAGTGTTAATGGGTATATTGACTTACCAGGAAATTGTGCCCGAGCAAGGTTCATGGACCCTATATAATAGGTAGCTGTCATGAATACTACATATTGCACACAGCTGATAATTGGGAATAAAAAGATATGTCCTTATTCATAGGTTCATAGGTGTGCACTAGGCTAATGGCCCTAGAGAATTTACAAGTCTAGCCTCAAATAATTGCCCAGGCACCATGCTACCCGATGTTACTTCACAGTGCCTCTATCCAACAGGGCAACTGGAGTGATTCCTGGGGTGAACTTTCTGTTACCCATCTACTTGTCAAAATTTCTCTTGAAGAGTGCCAGTGAGGTGCTATGCTTGACATGAATGTGAAGCTTATTCCAGAGTATGGGCAGTCTTTGGGAGATAAACCTGTCCCTCCAGCATGTTCTGTTAATTGTGGTAATGAGGTTGTGATCTCTGTAGCATGTGGCATGGGGGAATTTGGATTTCTTTTGGTGTAGCATTTCAAGTAGGGCTGGATTGTACATGGACTTGTAAGTCAAGCAGAGATCACCTCTAAGTAGACAATAAGAGACTGAAAATAGCTGATGTTTCTTGAGTCTGTCCATGTAGGACATGTATTTAAGGCCTAGGATCCTTTTTGTGAGGTACATTTGTAGCCTCTCCAGCTGTTGTAGGTGTCTGGTCAGGTCCATGCCAAATGAGGTGCTATATTCAATGATTGATCTAATGAAGGATGAGTAGAGAGGGATGATGACCTCTTTCTTCCTGGATGGGAAACCTTTGATTATAAGTTGTGCCATGTAGAAGGACTTTCTGACCACAGTGGCAATGTGGTGGTGGAAGGTGAGGAAGGTGAGATGGCTGTTGACCTGGGTGGCCTTATCTCTTATGGCCCCTTCAGTGGGCTCCCATCAACGTGGTAATTCATGGGAACTGAGTTTTTTCCAAAGGGGATGATAATGGATTTTTTGGCTTTAAGCTTCAGGCCATGGTTCCAACACCAGTCATTGGTCTCAGAGAGGCCCTTTTGTAGGATGTCTGCATCACTTGGTGAGTTGATAATGACTCCTGGCTTACAGTCATCAGCGACCTTGGACAGCCAGAGTCCATCTGTATTGGCCTGGACTTCTGAGAAGTAGATGCCAAACAGGAAAGGGTCCAGGATCAAGTCCTGTGGGACTCCACTCATGGCTGGTCAACAGTCTGACTTGGAATCATCAACTTTCACTCTCTGGGTCATGTCTGTGAGCCAGTTTGCAACCCACCTAGTGATGTAGGTATTGATATCTAGTTTTGTGAGTTTATCAATGATACCTGAGTGAGGAATAGTATCAAAGGCCTTGGCCATGTCAAGGTAGGCTGCATGCACTGCCTTACCCTCATCCACATCCTTGGTGACTGCCTCAAAGAAGTCAACCAGATTCAACAGGCAGGATCTCCCCTTGACAAAGCCAAACTGTGTGGGGTCAAGAGTTTGAAGATTGCCTATATCTTTGTTAAGCAGGTCCGTGATGATGTGCTCCATATCTCTGCATACCAGACTCATCAGGCTAACTGGGTGATAGTTCCCAGGGTCTGTAGTTGCTCCCCCTTTATGGAGTGGGATGACTGTAGAGGTGCATCATTCATTAGGGCCATAACCTGAGGTAAGGCTGTGATTGAACAGGGCACACAGATGTGGTGCCAGTTCATTTTGCAGCTCATTTAGGATGCAACCAAGGATATTATCAGGTCCCATGGACACTGTATTCCTGGCTTTGGACAATGCAGCTTTTACCTGTGCCTCAGAAATGGTGGATATCAGGCTTACTTCTGGTATTGTGATAGGGTCCTGGAGGGGAGGGGTAAAGTCGGCACTGAATCTGTCAGCCAGTATGTTAGCTATACCTGTTGTCTCAGTATAGGACGTGCCACTGTGCAATAGCTCAGAGCAAATCTGGGTATTGCCTTGGAGGTTTCTGATATAGCTATAGAAGGCATTGTTATTGTTTTTGGTGTCAGCCACAATTCTGCCTTCATAGCTGGCTTTAGAGGATTTGATAAGGGATGTCAGCTTTTTGTTGAGACTGATAAGGGAGGTTTTCCAGTCGTGACTTCATTTTTTTCTGCAACAGTTTCTTCCTTCTGTCGGAGTTTATTGATGGCTGGGGAGCACCAGATTGGCTTCCTTTTTTTGGAGGAGTGTCTTATTTCTATTTGGTATGACAAGGTCCATAAATTTGTGTACGTGCTTGTACAGTTAATTGGTATATGATTCGGCAGTCATGCAGCTATTTTCCATTAGCATGAGTGCTGAGAAGTTAGCCACCTCTGTTTTTAGGAACCCAACATCAGCTTTAGAGAAGTTTTTCAGGGTGCTCACCTTAGCAGGGGGTGTAGGTGAGACAGAGATTTCCATGGTGATCAGTTTGTGGTCAGATTTAACCAGGGAGGAATTGACTACAGGTGTGGAACAACAGTATCCCATGTTGGTGATATCCAGGTCAAGGATGTTGCTTCCTCTAGTGGGGGAGGTCAGAATGTGCTAGACCAGGGCATTGTAATTGATAAATTCCAAAAAGTGTTGGGCCTGAACATTGGTTCTTGAATAGTTTTCCCAGTTGATGGAAGGGTAGTTGAAGTCACCCAGTATGAGAATATTGGGTTGGACCTTGATAGATTCCAGGGTGCTTAGGAACGTGCAGTGAAAGTCTAGTAACATGTTTGGGGTTCTGTAGCAGGCTATGACTTGTATCGGCATGTTACCCAGTGTTAGTTTTACTTGAAGTATCTCAGATGCATTATGCTGGTCTACCAGCCTAGAGGTGTGTGTATCCTTTATGAATATGGAGACACCACCACCTTTGGAGCTTCTAGACATATTCTGGGGCCAAAAGATATGGAATGAGTTGTAACCTGGGAGATCAGGGGTGATTTCTGCCTCTTTAAATCAGGTCTGCATTACAGCACAGATGTCAACATTCGCCATTTTGAGGAGAGCTTTGAGTGAGTGCATCTTGAGATTTAGACTTCTAGCATTGAGCAGCATGACCCTCAGATTGGATTTGTTTGTAGCTGTTACAGTGGAATTTTGGTCTTTGGAGCACTGCCTAAAAAAGGCACTATAGGGCTGGCAAGAGCCTTAGCCAGTACTCAGAATCCCAGGGGTGACAGATGCAGGCCATCTCTGGCAAAGAATCAAGGTCTGCCAATCATGTTGTCCCAAGCAGACAGATACTGGATCCCCTTAGAATGACACCAAAAACTTAGCCAATTGTTGAAGTCAATCATTTTCTGATCATACTGTGGTATCATTCTGGGTGAAGGTAGAATACAGCTCAGGGCTATGGTCATACCTGCTAGGGCCACATAATCCAAGAGTTCCATCACATCTTTTCTCATGTAGTTTAAGGAGGTACGTCTCAGGTCATTCACACTCACATGGACAATGACTGAGTCATATTTGTACTTGTTGTGGAGTGACCTGAGTGCATGTGTTATGTGGCAGATCCTGGCACCCGATAGATGATTGACTGTCACCTTCTCCTTGTTCAGCCTAGTGAGTGGGACATCAGTGTCCCTCACAATTGAGTCTCCTATGATTAGTACATTGGGCAAAGTGTTTTGCCTTAAGGCTTAGGTTGAGGGGAAGACTGTGGTGGTGAGCTATGTGTTCTGAGATTGGTGTTGTGTTTTGGTGGTCGAGTGTGTTTCTGTCTCGAGGGTCTCTGTAGTTTAGGTACATTTTTATTGAGACCCACCGCAAAGGTGGGTGTATGGTTTGTGTTTCTATGTGTGGGTTGTGGTGGCTGGTATTTTGAAATGCTGTGTGTTCTATGTAGTGAGTTAAAGGTGTTGACCTTCTCCTCTTGACCAGCTACTCCGGTCTTTGTTGGAGCGTGCCCTTCTTCCAGTTTGGTGATATAAGTGCATCTCTCGCATGTATGAATGTTGGGAGGTAAGAGGAAAGGGTTGTCTGTGTACATTAGACAGTTGCCACACTGTCTCAGAATGCTCAAGTGCACCAGGTTAGCAGGAGAAAACACAGAAAACACAGGAAATTGCCCTACAATCATACCCGGAGGTGTGGTCATAACTAATAAGTACTTGTGCTGCTACTGCATAGGAACAGCTAGTGCTCATAGCACCTAAGTGTGCTACAATACATGCTACAAAAGCCTGTTAAAGTGCTAGCCGAATAAGCTAATTGAACTGCAAGAAGTAAAAGAACAAGCGTATTCTAAGGGAAAAATTGATGAGCAGACTTTCTGGCACCTGTAATAGTTTACCTCACATGAGCGCCACTGCATGGTGTGCAAACCCACACAAACACGACTTTTAAACAAGAAAGTTGAAAGGGATGGAAGATAGGCTACCTGGTGCTTACCACTCCCACTGATAAGCTAGAAGGCTTCCCTTCAACACAGAAAGGTCGGGGGGGGGGTCTCAGAAACTTACAAAACAGTCCTGGATACAGCAAATCTGTATTTGGACTAGACTAGGTACAGGAAAGGTGGGAAACAAGCTTAGAACTTTTGTTTGTTTTGTTTTGGGTTTTTTTTTGGCAGAAAAGCAGTTAAAACAGTAGCAAAAACACTTTAAATGCACTCCACTATGAGAGTGAGGCTTGAAGTGAAACTATCATGGTAAAACACATACACCAATACATCACCAGTAGGCAAATCCCAACCATCATGCCACATTCCAAAGGTGATATAACACACACAAGATATTATGGACACATATCATTTGGCCAAGACTGATGTGATGGTTGTTGTCATCCTAGGCAAGTGATGAAGAACACACAGTGGAAGTGCAAAGATGTGATCAATATAGGCATATAATAAAAATATGGAATGTTTTACTATTTACATCATCTTTGTTTGGGGACCATATCATCAGTCATAATGCAGATTCTGTTTGATGATAAGGCACACTAATATCAATATGTGGGAATGCTTCACAGTCAGATCTGCAGGCAAAAGCACATGACACCTACAGTACAAACTAACAGGCTATGGGGACTTTTATGTGACAAATGGTGAGCACGTTGTCCAGATGTTCATGAGTATAAAAAACGAAGCATCACATCTGTGCTCAGATTTGCTGTACCCTATAAACAAGGTCTTGTGATGAAGAATCTGTACTCTATAATGACATGAATATATTAGCATCTGAGCATAATCAACTGTCATGGCAGGTGGCAAAGGCACAGGCAGCTATTATTCTATTAATTACTTAATGAATGGAGGATTGGTTGTGGTTTTATTCATTTTGAAAAGTCCTGCATTGTGGCAGGATGAAAGCGCTTGTGTCATTGGAAATTAAAGATACTTTATATCTGTGCTGCCATTGCTTTGTGTGTGCCCTAACTGCTTTATTCATTTATTGGTTTTGGTCAGCGGTTATTTCCATGCTTCTTTGTTAGGTGATATTGAACATAAGCAATTTAAGCTCTCTGTTTTCTTGGCAAGTACACAGTACATCTTTTCTACATATATAGACTCATCACTGATGCTTGTAGTGCTTACCCCCACAGATGACGATGCATTTCTGAATTATTCCTAATAGTTCAACAAGCATTGCACATTATTTCTGCATCTGTGAGTTATGAAGACATACATTATTAGTGTCTACATTACAAAACACTGAAACATCCATTTAACTCAAACTGTTGAGCTCTAGGTCAATCTGAATGTCTTACAAATACATCTGGGTTTGATTCCTAGTTGTTGTTGTTGTATCTTTCGGCTTTTCCTGGTCAGGGGTCGCCACAGTGGAACTCCGGACTGCTAATGATTGGCAGTGGATTTTTACGTGCCGAGTTGCCAGCCCTGACGCACAACCTTCAACAAAGGTACGCCCATTCACGCATGTCTCTACACAGAAGACGCTCTAGCTGAGAATCAAACAGGACAACAACTTACTGTGAGGTGACAAGGAGTGTTTTTATTTCAGTATGTCTGTTTTAACACAACTCCACAGAGTTGGGCAACCAGCCACTGCTCTGCTGTATTCATCTGTGCAATCCAAAGAATCTGTTGCATTCTGTTATCCATAAGTACAACTTTAAACTGCATTTTGCACTTTTAAACTTTATTGTTACTATATTGCTGATTTTTTTTAAACTGTCCTTGCTGATTTGTTGCACGTTTTGTCTGCTGTAGCATAGACTAGATACAGACCTGCTGAATCTGGTTCAGTTTGTTAAACTTGAGCACTAAACCAGGCAATCTTTTGTTGGAGAGGATCCCCCCCGCACCCTTGGGGCAAGAGAGTGAAGTTAGGACTCATCTGATTGAAAGCTGCTGGCACAGGGCTCAGTTTTGAGCTTTTTTATTGGTTAATTTGTTTAAATCAGTTTGCTCACTGTTTTAACACAATTCTACAGAGTTAGGCGACCAGCCACTGCTTTGCTGTATTCATCTGTGCAATTCAAGGAATCGGTTGCATTCTGCTGACCATAAGTACAATTTTATATGGTATGCTGCACTTTTAAGCTGTATTTTTGCTATATTGTTAATTTTTTAAAACTGTTCATACTGATTTGTTGCAAATCTATGCTATGTGTATTGAGTGCTGTAGGTGCTGTGGCATCTGGTGTTTAGGTGCTGTAGGTACCTAACTCTGTGGAATTGTGTTAAAACAGTGAGCAAACTAAATTAAACATTTTAACCAATAAAAAAGCTCAAAACTGAGCCCTGTGCCAGCAACCTTAAATCAAATAAGTCCTCACTGCACTCTCTTGCCACAAGGGTGCAGGGGGAGGTCCTCTCCAACAAAAGATGGCCTAGTTTAGTGCTCAGTTTAACAAACTATGTGCATACTAAGAATCTGGAATCCTTGCTTCTTCATGTACAGAACAGTAACACTGAAGATGCTGTCAGCTCACATATTACAGCATCTATGCAAACCATGCACTCAACACATAAACCATCATATGTGGAGGTACTAGCCAGAAATCTACCTAAACACCAGAGACCTTCCAAACACAAATATGCTATACCTCATACAGCACCTACAGCACTCAATGCACATAAAAACAGAAGCACCAGTATCTCTCCAAATAAGCTCCTAAGGCAAAGGACATTTAAACCAATTTTTTTAGTCATAATGAGAGAAGACACACAGATGTCCTACTCACCAGACTGGACAAGGAGACATTTATGGTCAGGTGTTTATTGGGTGCCATACCTCTCAACTCTACTGAATTATTCAGTATTTAATGGTTTTGAGGGCAAAATAATTGGGTGCCAAAAATTCCTGAGTGACCCCTTTAATTCCTGATTTTTTTATATATTTTGTTTATTTTTTATATATACAACTTTAAATTTATGGCTGACATCACCAGGCATTGTCAGCCTACAGGGGCATGTGTGATGACATCATCTTAGTGAGACTAACTACCTGTAGAACTCAGTCAGATATTTGAACTGTTTTGGAGGGAAATATGGAATATAGCAGCAATGGCATCAAGTAGAGCAGACAATCTAAGTTCTGCAGTGTCCGCCCAACACTCACCCACTTATGTCCATAGGTCAGGATGATGGCTCAGCCTCCAGGTGAGGAAAAGTGCAATGCAGTGTTATTTTATCTGATAACAGGAATGAGTCCAGCTAATGCTTATGAAATCTATTTAAGCAGATGCAGACATCACATGTAGTAATGTTATTGGAGTGATAGCAACTCTTTTTGTTATTTGTAGGCACTAGGCAGTGGTGTAGCTGGGGGGGGGGAGGAGCTCACATCCTGTTCTTCCTGTCTGTCTACCTGCACAGTTTAAACGATTTCAAGCAAGTGTTGTGTTCTTCGATAAGGAGGATTGCTGCTCTAACCAACAAGTGAGTGTTGTGTTAAATAGGGGATTGCTGCTCTAAGCAAGTCGTTCAATTCAGTGCCAGAATTGTTTGTATTTTTCTGCCAAAAAGCGAGTGTTATGTTCTTCGATAAGGGGGATTGCTGCACTAACTAATAAGCCAGTGTTGTGTTAAATGAGGGGACTGCTGCTTATTGTTTGTAAAGAATGCTTCTGGGGATTTCTGCTCTAAGTCCATTCATTCAATTCATTAATTCATTGCCAGAGAATTTTTTGTGTGTGTAGTCCATTCGTTCATTTGTAAGGGTTGATTCTGGGGATTGCTGCTCTAAGTAAGTCCATTTACCATTCAATTCATTGCCAGAGAATTGTTTCTGTGTGTTTAGGGTTGCTTCCTGGGGAATGCTGCACTAAGTAAGAGAATTAATTTATTAATTGCCAGAGAATTCATGTGCATGTGTGTGTGGCTAGTGTTACTCAGGCTCGAGCCCTGTACCTTAGGTACAAGAAGCAATACCCTGAATTCTCTACCCATACCACCACTTGTGGACAGTTGAGAGTTTTGGGCTCAACTCCTTGAATCACATTTTCACAGAATGTCTGGAATACTTTTGGTCTGTTCTTCTTAAAATTTGTGGTTTTCTGGCAAATCAGTGAGAACTGAATTCACTAAATAATGATAGCCATTTAAGTTTCAGTCTTCCTATCTTTCAGGAAATGCATGGTAATCACAAAACATTTTATTCTAGCAACTTTCCAAGATTATACAAGCAATATTTAAAAGGTATCCCTGGTTTTTGAACCTTTGACCCCCCCCCCCCAATAAATTGTTTTTTTTCCAGATTTCTTGTGCTGCAAAGTTGAGAGTCACGTGGATTTTTCAAGGAGCTGAGAGCTTCAGGGGAAGAAAAGTTTAGTGCTGCTTATACCAAATCTATTTTCATTGTTAGTAGCTCAGCAAACAGTACACTTGCTTTTGACAGCAGCACAAACAAAAATCCAAAAGAAAGCTAAATTAAAATCAACTTAATTCAATAAAAATGGAACACAAACACAACGTAAGAATTGCAGGAGCAATTGCCAAAGGACAAAAAGCGCTTTCAGCTATAAGCCTTCCTCATTTTGTACCGACTCAGGAAGGCTTATAGCTGAAAGCGCTTTTCGTCCTTTGGCAATTGCTACTGCAATTCTTACGTTGTGTTTGTGTTCCAGTTTTATTAAATTAAGTTGATTTTAATTTAACGTTCTGTGGTGGTGTACTCAGAATTTTTACTTAATTCACGTTCACTGTCAGAGTCACCTTCAGTGGCTAAGGAGATATTTATTCATGTAAAATCCAAAAGTAGTTGCCAGGCTCCAGATGAACAACAGCAAATTTATTGTAGAACAGTAAAACAAACAGATAATCCCAGTTAGCACTTTCGTCTTACTCCTGTTAACTCTGAGACTTCTTCAGACTGATTATTTCTGGGCACACTCAACACTTTAGATACTAAAAAATCACATGGTCTAAAATGTCACATGACTATTATAAAAAAAAAAATTAAAAGTTCTTTTTAAAAACATATAAACTTTTCATACAATAACATTTATATCAATAACTTAGTGATTGAGCCTCTTCCTTTTTAAATACATAATAAATTCATCTGTTATTCAGACCTGGTGGAAAGCAGGCATTAAGCCTGACTTGCCAACAATATTCTAGCCAGCCTTGCTCTTCCTCTATGTTTACTATATTAAGACTATTAGAAAGTGCTTCCAAAACTATAAATTTAAACTCAACCTTACATTTATTGATCTTATAGTGTTTGCTCCATGCATTCTTTTCATCCCCAGTTTGAACAGCATACTTATGCTCATATAGGTTCATAGGTAGGTACTAGGCTATTGGCCCAAGGGCCTACGTAAGCCTAGCCAACAAGGTTCCCTGGCTTACGCCACCCAAGAAAGTTATTTTCCTGTGCCACTGTCGAGCATTGACACAGAACTGATCCCCGGGGTGTATTTTCTATTTTCCATCCACTCATCAAGATTTTTCTTGAAGAGTGCTAATGAAGAACTTTGCTTGACATAGATGGGTAGCCTGTTCCAGAGTATGGGAAGTCTCTGGGATAGGAATCTATCCCTCCAGCATGTCCTATTTATTGTGGTGACAAGGTTTAGGTCCCTAGAGCGTGTAGCTCGGAGGGATTGGGATTTCTTTAGTTGTAGCATGTCCAACAGCTCTGGGTTTGACATAGCTTTATATGTTGGGCAGAGATCTCCTCGGAGTAGGTGATACGCTATGGAGTAAAGCTGGAGTTTTTTGAGACAGTCAGTGTAGGGCATTCATTTGAGGCCAGTAATCCTCTTTGTGAGGTACTTCTGTGGCCTTTCCAGCTGCTGCAGAATTCTTGTGAGGTACATTCCAAAAGGGGCGTTGTACTCTATAATGGGTCTAATGAGTGTCGAGTAGAGAGGAATAATAACCTCTTTTTTCCTGGATGAGAACCCTTTTATAATGAGGTGTGCCATGTAGAAGGACTTCATGACTACTGTGGCAATGTAACTATCAAAGGAGAGCCTACTGTCCACCTGGGTCCCAAGGTCTCTTATCACATATTCGGTGTTAAGTAGATTGCTGCCTATGTGGTAGTTAATGGGTACAGAGTTTTTACCAAAGGGGATCACACTGCACTTTTTGGCATTGAGCTTGTGGCCATGGCTCTGATGCCAGGCATCTGTCTCAGCGAGGCCCTTCTGTAGGATGTCCACATCATTTGGGGACTTGACTATGGCTCCTAGTTTGCAGTCATCTGTGAACTTCATTAGCCAGAGGCCTTTCTGTGTTAGCCTGTACTTCAGAGAAGTAGATAACAAACAGGAGATGTCCCAGGACGGAACCCTGTGGAACTCCACTTGTTACTGCTTTGAGGTCAGATTTAGAGTCTGCAACTTTTACAGTGTGGGTTCTGTCAGTGAGCCAATTGGCAACCCATCTTGTGACATAGGGATTTATACCTAGTTTAGTGAGTTTAGCTATAATTCCAGAATGGGGGATGGTGTCGAAAGCATTGGCGAGGTCAAGATAGGCTGTGTGAACCACCTTACCCTCATCTACAGCTTTGGTGACTGCCTCAAAGAAGTCAATCAGGTTTAGGAGGCATGAGCTGCCTTTCACAAACCTGAACTGGGTGGGATCCAGAGTTTGGAGGTTACCAATGTCTTTGTTTATGAGTTCCATGGTGATACGTTCCATGGCCTTGCAGATCAGGCTCGTCAGGCTAATAGGTCAATAATTCCCAGGATCAGTGCTGGCTCCCCCTTTGTGGAGTGGGATAACTGTTGCTGTGTATCATTCAGTGGGCACAAAGCCTGATGCAAGGCTATTATTGAACATGGTGCTTAAGTGGGGAGCCAGTTCGTTCTGAAGTTCGTGTAAAACGCAGCCTCGGATGTTGTCCAATCCCATGGATGCTGTGTTTTTGGCTTTAGAGAGTGCAGCTTTTACCTGCATAGCTGTGATTACAGGGACTCTGCATTCTTCCTGTATAGATATGGGCCCTTTAAGTGGTGGGGGGGTAAAGTTAGCACTGAACCTATCTGCCAGGATATTGGCAATATCAGTTGGTTCTGTAATTTTCATGCCGTTGTGCTGTAACTCAGAGCAGATCTGGGTGTTGCCACTGAGATTCTTGACATAGCTATAGAATGCTTTGTGGCTGTCCTTAGAATTAGTGGTGATTTTGTTTTCATAGCTAGCTTTGGAGGATCTTATAAGGGATCTCATCTTCTTACTGAGGCTGACCAGGGAGCTCCTCCACTCATGGGATTTTACTCTCTTTTGCAACAGTTTCTTCCTTCCGTTGTACAGTTTGTTTATGACAGGGGACCACCAGATTGACTTCCTTTTTTTGGAGGATAGTGTCTTGGTTCTGTTTGGGATAGCAAGATCCATGCACTCGTGTAAGTATATATCCTTCTATGTAACTCATGAGTAGTTCTTCCCACGTAGAAGGATTTACATTCTGCACAAAAACTCAAGTACAATATATTTTTAGACTTGCACCTGAATAACCCCAGAATCTTAATTGTTTTTCCTCCTATCTCTACTTCACCAGTGTCTGTCTCACATATTACAATTCAGACACTTATACATTCCACATTTTTGTTTCTTGTTTTTGGGTTTATTCAATTTGCCTTGAAATTAATTTTTATAATTTTTAGCTCTTTTCTGGGTAAACTTTGCCTAGTCCCCTAGCTTCTGAAGCAAGTCACTATTAGTTCTAAATATACCCCAATTCCTATTTATTACTTTCTTTATAGCTCGAGCATCTACACTATTTTGTATAGCCATAGCTGTTCCATATATAAATGGACTTCTTTCATCTAAAATAGGTCCTTTTGTTCTTCCTTCAATTTCTTCTTCTAATATTTTATTCACCTCTATTTCTGTTTACCTCTTTTTACAATTTTATCAGAAAACAAATTTGCTTCTTCCACAAAATCTGCTTCTTTTTTCTTTAACCTACTTATTCTAGACAACTGTCCTTTGACTATATTCATTTTTTTTGGGATGCATACTAGAAAAATGCAAGTACATATTGTTTTGTACTTCCTTTTTATATATCCTAGTTGCTAACTTGTTATTATCTTTGTACACAGTTAAATCTAAAAAAAAATCTCCCTTTTATTAACATGGTAGGTTGTTGTATCTTTCGGCTTTTCCCGGTTAGGGGTCGCCACAGCGGAACTCTGGTCCGCTAATGATTGGCAGTAGATTTTTACATACCAAGTTGCCAGCTCTGACGCACAACCTTCAACAAAGGTACGCCCATTCATGCATGTCTCAACACAGAAGATGGTTTAGCTGAGAATTGAACAGGACAACGTCATACTGTGAGGCGACAACGCTACCGCAGCACCACCGGTAGGTAAATTTCAAATATGTGAAAATATTATTTATGTAAGTGAGAAACTCTTCAAATATTTCATTCTTCCCTCTCCACATAATAAAAACATCATAAATAAATCTCAACATTATCATAATGTTGTTTTTATATTTACTTTCTAATATATGCATCACTTCCCATCCATGCATAAAGACATTGGCATAGCCTGGGGCTAATGCTGCCCCCATCGCAACTCCATTAACTTGAACATAAATTTCATCATCGCTTATGTGAAAGATCATTTTGACTTCCTTAAAAAGATAGAAGAACTGATTGTAAATGAAGAGGATTTGCTTGTGACACTTGATATAAAGTCCTTGTACACGATAATTCCTAATAATGAAGGAATGGACATAGTTAGAATGGAATTATTATGTAATAGAATGTTTTCTCCAAATACAGCAGGGTTATTGATGGAAATGATTGACATTGTGCTGAATTATAATTATATAGCATTTTATGATGAAATTTATGTCATGATATATACATGGTATGCTTTTGCACATGTTTGCTTCCCAGGCATACTGATAGCTGTTTCTTTCTTGCATAAGTAATAACAACATTTTCTTGGATAAAGTAAAGTAAGGACACACTATGATGGACAATGTGTTCCACACATGGCCTTCTATGGATATCAACTGGAAACACGAATTAGATGCAGTTGACCACACAGGATATTCATGAATAAAACCAGAAAGAAACAAATACCATTTGTAGAAATACTTAATTTATTATACAAAGAACAGAGCTTTCAGGAAAAACACCCTTCATCAGTATTCATCATTCAATTAAAATGTCAGTCTTTTTATATCATAATGAAACACAGCACATGACGCAACCAACCAATAACAATAAATACATAATTAATTAAATATGTAAATTGTTCACACTCAATTTTTAAAACTATATCATAATCAATGTATATATATATATATATATATATATATATATATATATATATATGGGTCTACTTCTATTCGCTGACAGCCCATTTCACTGAAACCCATTTCGTTGACAGCTCATTTCATTGACAAAAGTATTCAAGGCAAAAACCTGGGTTTTTCCCCCCTCCCCACTGTTGTGCGACTGTGGAGTTGTTATATATAGTTGGGGGGTGTGGGGGGCACAGTCCCCCACATTGGGGGGTGTGGGGGGCGCAGCCCCTCACCTAGAATGTTTGTCAATGAAATGAGCTGTCAACGAAATGGGTTTCAGTGAAATGGGCTGTCAGCGAATAGAAGTAGACCCATATATACATATATAATATAGGTCTACTTTAAAACACCGACACGCAAAACACCAACGAGAACACCGAGACCGGAAGATCGACAACTGAGATGACCAACAGTTTAAAAGCACGAGACTTTAAATGCCCGACAAACCACAATCCCGACAATCAACAAAACAAAATAAATACCTTTTCCGAAAAACACACATACAACACAAGCACAACAAAAACCTTACAAACCTACACTAAACCTTACATACACAACTATCTATGCACTAACCTTAACACAAACCCTAACCCTAAGGTCCGTGACTATCGCACACTCACCTAACCCGCGCCCTAACTCACTTAACCCGCCCCTAACCCTAAAGTCTGTCACTATCGCACACTTACCTTAACATGTCGGTGTTCTCAGCATCGGGCTTTTAAACTGTTGGTCATCTCAGTTGTCGATCTTCCGGTCTCTGTGTTCTCATCATTGGTATTTTGCTTGTCGGTGTTTTAACTCATTACATCCGAGTGACGCCTCCAGGTGCATCTGCAGTTACCTCCTACTGCTCCTCTAGGCATCAGCTATTGATTGTTCATATTTGCATTAATAATTCCAAAACCATGCTCTATACGAGGTATTAGAATATTTTATCTTGAAGCATACATGATGGCAAACACAATTGTATTGATATTTGACGTATGTCAATGAGTATTTGTTAGAATTGTAAGGTGAAAACTTTATTTTTTAAAGACTCAAGCCACGCCTACTAGACCCATATATATATATATATATATATATATATATATATATATATATATATATATATATATATATATAAAAACCCTTAACATTTGCTTACATTGCTTCTGTTTCTCAGCCAAAATGGGTTTCATTGTTGTCATATTATTCAGCCCTGGTTGTTTATCAGCCTGTAGCCTAGTAATCCATTTACATTCTGCTATTTCAGGTTTATTGTTAGTATCCCCACCTCTAAGGTTCCTATACATTACTTCTAAAACTTTAAACCTAAAATCATGCATTTTACCCTTATCCATAATATATTTTGCCAAAGCATTTGTTAGAATTGTAAGGTGAAAACTTTATTTTTTAAAGACTCAAGCCACGCCTACTAGACCCATATATATATACATATATATATATATATATATATATATATATATATATATATATATATATATATATATATAAACCCTTAACATTTGCTTATATTGCTTCTGTTTCTCAGCCAAAATGGGTTTCATTGTTGTCATATTATTCAGCCCTGGTTGTTTATCAGCCTGTAGCCTAGTAATCCATTTACATTCTGCTATTTCAGGTTTATTGTTAGTATCCCCACCTCTAAGGTTCCGATACATTACTTCTAAAACTTTAAACCTAAAATCATGCATTTTACCCTTATCCATAATATATTTTGCCAAAGCATTTGTTGTTATATTCCTTCTAATTTTCAACTTATGCTCAATAATATGGTCCTTTAGTCAGCTTGAGCATTTTCCTACGTAAACACTCTCACATTTTACACATGTCCCAAAGTAGATTATTTGTGCAGTATTACATGTTGCTTGACATCTAATTTGATACTTTCTTTTGATTTTGGGATGTTGGCATAGTAATAGCTCACATATATTCTTATAACAACTACAATTATGACAGGGAAGTGTGCGTGCCATACTTGCTCAATACTGGAATTGTAAGATTAATATTAAAATCTTTATAGCGTAACTGTATTTTCAAATTTACACTGTTTCTATAAGTAAATCTTGGTTTATCACCCAAAAGGGCAACTAACTCAGACAGACATCAATATTCACTATTTTTTTTTCAGATAATATTCTCTACATTCCCTGTCGTGCTATTATAAGTTGTAACATAATGAATCATATTATTACCTGTAGTATTGTTCCTTGATTAAAATACATAACCTAGTCCTTCACTAAAAAAGGTTGTGCTGTTGTTAATCTTTTATCTAACACATCATTCATAACCTCTACATCTAAATCTCTGTTATATCCTCTACTGGTAAAATTGCATACTTACTCTTCCATTTGTTCTTTAAAGCATAACCATCACATACTCACTTTCACTTCTATTTTTATACCATGTATAGAGCTTAGTCAAAAAGTCCCCCATATCTTTTATATAACTGGGGCACAAAGGTAAATATTTACTTAGAATATTTTGTACATAAATGGATAGGGGTTCAGTCACACATCCCCTCTCTGAGACTATGGGTCTCATTGGGGGTTTTGTTAAAGATTTTTGCAGCTTGGGAATACCGTAAATAACTGGTATTTCAGACAAGAGACTGTAAAATAATTCAAAAGATTTAATGAAATATCACCTTGTAATGTAAATCATAAATGAACAAATTCACGTCTGCTATATGCTTCCTAATTTCAGAAAAATTAATTCCTTTAAAAGTCGTAACATCCATTAGAAATTCGTTCATTAGATCAATGTATTCTGACTTGTTGAAAAGGATGATCGCTCCCTCTTATCAGCTTGTTTTATTACTGCATTATTTTCACATAATTCATTAAATGCTTTATATTCCTCATACATTAAATTAAAAACCCTTTTCATTTTACTTTCGTATAATAATCTTAGCTAATGCTCACATATATATTCATAAAAGCATTTAACAATAGACAATTATTAGGAATAAATGCGTTCGACTTTCTGCATACAATCAAATTCACTTGTATCATTAAAAATAAGCTTTATGCTAACATTTCTGATAAAAATTCACAAATCAGTCAATGCATCAACAATAGTGTCAGCTTTTGTTGGAATAAACTGTGAGCCTTTATCAAATAGACTGATACCAGCTGCCGATAAATCAAAGTATGACAAATTCATCACCATATTTGTATGCTTACTTCTTATTTCTCTCCCTGCTTGCTGTAAGGTAATGGACTGTCATCCTTCCTCTTTAGTCCATTATGGTTCACTCATTGCTGTGACCTCTCTCGTAATTGCAGCCGCTTTTGCACCTCCACTTTCTCTGGTAACTTCACCACCACAGGCCTCATAGGCATGGAAAAAAACCTCACCATTCAGTGATGTAGTACTCATATTCACAGATTCTATAGAAATTGTGTTCACCAATGGAAATATGGATCATGTAGCAGCAGGAGTGGCCTTAGGTCAACTGGTGCCCTAGGCAAAAGGGCTCCACGGCATCCCCCACCACACCACCCAGAGACCCCATCCTGGTCTACCTGCACCATCCAATTACTGGAAAACACCCTAGGTGGCCGCCTAGTTGGCCTATGCCTAAGGCCGGCTATGTGTAGCAGCATTCTGTATGGTTGCATAACTGCTATCCGCTTGTTGATTCACTGATCCATTCATTACCTGGTTGTACACATCCTTATTGGTTTGATGAACAACAGGAGATACTGTTTTAGAATCTCCAACACTCAATACTCACCTTTCACTACCATTGGCTGGTTCATTCATTAGGGTTTGCTCATTGGTTGAGAAATAGTTCTCATTGGTGAATGTATCTAGCTCATACATTGCACCCCTTTTTTGTACGGCCATTCAAATTATTACTTAGGTTATTTGCTATATTTGAATCCTTGGGCCAAGAAAAATATGGCCCAAATTAAAATCACTAATTTCTGCACAACTTTTGCTGTTTTGTTGCTTCTAGTTTCTTATCTAGGATTCTAAGTCTATCCAGCATTTGCTGGTAGAGTATAGACAAGCCATCAAATATAGGAGAACTGGTTACCTCAATTTCAAGTTTAAATTATTTCGTCAGATAATCCAGTCTCTAGACTCATGAAAAATTCATTCATTATGGCCATATAGTCTGAACTTAAGTTCAGCAACTGTCATTTTTTTAACAACTCTGGATAAACATTTGCATAGTCTGGCATTTTCAAGACACGTAGACCCCACGGCACTACGTTAAGCTTCAAATAAGCTAAAAAGCTCAGCCACTGCCATTGGAGCTTCTTAAATGTTTGAAATTTCTTTTCAAGCTTAATAATCAGATGGTTTAAATTATTATCAACTTGAAGAGCGGATTCCAAATTTGTTTCATTCAACCACACCATATTAGCCATCAAAGGGCTACCTGATATTGATAATAAGCTGTGCACAGTACTTTTATTCATTTAGGCTGTAAGAAACCTTTCTTTCTCAGAAACACTTAATGGCTCTATCATGTTCAAAGTTGTTTTTCAGTGCCCGCAACAAATCCAAATGAAATGCTCAACTGGAAACACGAATTAACTGCAGTTAATCACACAGGATATTCATGAATAAAACGAGAAAAAACAAATACCACTTATAGAAATGGTTAATTTATTGTACAAAGAACAGGGCTTTGTGGAAAAAGACCCTTCATCAGTATTCATCATTCAATTAAAAAGTAATTGTTTTATAGCATAATAAAACATAGCACATAACACAACCAACCAATCACAATAAATATGCAATTAATTTATGGACATTTATGCAAATTTTCACATTAAATAAAGTAAAATAAAATTCTTAAAACTACATCATAATCAATGCTTTTATTTTTATATATATATATATATATATATATATATATATATATATATATATATATATATATATACTTTCAATCAAGGAACAATACTACAGGTAATAATATGATTTGTTATGTTATAACTTATAATAGTATGACAGGGAAAGTATAGAATATTATTCAAAAAAATTGGCGAATATTGATATCTATGCCTTAGTTAGTAGCCCTTTTGGGTGATAAACCAATATTTGCTTGTAGAAACAGTGTAAATTTAAAAAGACAGTTATGCTATAAACATTTTAATATTAATCTTACAATTCCAATATTGAGCAAGTATGGCACACTTCACTGTCATGGCTGTAGTTGTTGTAAGAATATATGTGAGCTATTGCTATTCCAACATCCCATAACCAAAAGGAAATATCAAATTGGATGTCAAGCAACATGTAATACTGCACAAATAGTCTACTTAGGGACATGTGTAAAATGTGAGAGTGTTTACGTAGGAAAATGCTCAAGGCGACTAAAGGACCATATTACCGAGCATAAGTTGGAAATCAGAAGGAATATAACAACAAATGCTTTGACAAAATATATTATGGACATGGGTAAAATGCATGATTTTAGGTTTCAGGTTTTAGAAGCAATGTATAGAAACCTTAGAGGTGAGGATACTAACAATAAACTTGAAATAGCAGAATACAAGTGGATTACTAGGCTAGAGGCTGATAAACAACCAGGGCTGAATAATATGACAACAATAAAACCCATTTTGGTTGAGGAACAGAAACAATATAAGTAAATGTTAAGGATTTTTTATATGTATGCATTGATTATGATGTAGTTTTAAGAATTTTTATTTTACTTTATTGCGTATGAACAATGTGCATATTTAATTATGTATTTATTGTTTGGCTGTGTCACGTGCTGTTTTTTATTATGATGTAAAACTATTGACTTTTTAATTGAATATTGAATATTGATAAAGGGTGTTTTTTCCCAAATCTCTGTTCTTTGTATAATAAATTAAGCATTTCTACAAATGGTATTTGTTTTTTCTGCTTCTATTGATATCATCCATACTCATTGATAATAGGACATTGAGAATGTTGCATGATCCTGACTGCACACCTGCTACATTCATTTATATTAAACAGAGTATAAAGACACATTTTGGGACACATTATCTGATAAATGTTTAAACTACACCAGCACTGTATTGTGATACACCTTCAGCAAACATGTTACAGTTAGTGTCATATTTTTTTGTCATGTTGACAGCATAACATAAGTCTTTCACAGTATTCAGGTGGCCATCACATAGGGAAGGATTCACGAAGCCTCGGTGTAAGAGTTATAACTCTTACACGGAGGCTGCAGTTAAACGGAGTGATGTCAGCATGCTCTACATATTCATGAGAGCATGCTGAATCACACCTAAGGCTAACACGGTCCGTGGAAGACAGTAGGGGGCATGTCCATAGGCCGAGCCCTGCAAGCGGACACGCCCCCAGAAGAGTAAAAGTGCCCAAAGTAAACACCCTCGACAGAGGCCATGGAAATGTGAATAAACACAACACAACACATGCCCCCACAGACTATGAACATAAAATATATAAATTAACATGTTATGTATTTTTTTAAATCGTAAAGATGTTTGCCCGTGAGTGCGCTCGTTTGCACGGGCGTGCCCGTATCTTAGCTACAGTTAGCAGTCAGTGGAAAAGCATATAAGAACTAAATATGCAAAGTAAGCCAAGAAGCAATAGTGTAGCGGTAGAGATGTCGGCTGAAGAGCAGGCATCCATGGTTCAAGCCCTGACATCATCAATTTTTATTTTTAGTAAAATAAGCATGAAACAAGTCCCTGACAAATATGTACACATGTAAAATCATATTTTATGTAAAATGTAATGAAATAGTCCATTTATTTTGAAGAAATGTGAGATAACAAAACAAAAAAAATGCGAGATGTGCCTATAGCTGAGCTACAGTTTAACAAGGTGAGTGCATCTGCCCGTAGCTGAGCAATGGTTTAACAGGTGCAAAATGAGTGCCCGTAGCTGAGCAATGGTTTAACAGGTGCACAATGAGTGTCCGTAGATGAGCAGTGGTTTAACAGGTGCAAAATGAGTGCGCGTAGCTGAGCAGTGGTTTAACACGCTGAAACTTGTGTGCCACTAGCTGAGCTGAGCGTAATATGCGTGCTAACAGCCAAATGAGGCGTAACCCAGCATACCTCATTTGCGCGGAGCTGTGCACTGCGCTAACAAGCTAACCGGCGGGCAATGTTGAGCAAGCTGTAACAAAACTGCCTTTACACAGACACACCCCCTAGCCTGCGTAGACAGTCATAAAATATAAAAAGCAGTGGCCAGGTTCAAACCCAGGATACCATGCACAATAGTCAAGGTACTGAACCACTAAGTCACGACAGCTGTACTTAGAAATGCAGTAATAGCAAATATATAGGAATGAATAGAAAGCGGAGCATGACAAAGCAGGTTTTGTGAAGTTGATACAATTCCAAAATGGCCAATCACAGATAAGTGCGGGAAAAACAGCATTTATAAGCCCCATAGGCGGGAATACACAGCATAAATGATTGTAGAACTGACTTGCAGCCAGAATGATAGGAGTAGGTGAGGGTAGTTGCTTTTGAGCACAGAGGTGGGGCATTGAGGAGTCCAGATACATGGTCTGGCTCCTAGTCCACAATCATGAGGCCCAACTCATGCAGGGCCAGGTCCTGTGGGGAGCATATAGGGCTGAGGCGTGGGACCGGTTGGCTCATGATCTCACCAGTTCCACAGGGATTCCAAGGACTGGTGAGCAGGTCCGTCACCACCATGCGGACCTGAAGAGACAGAAGCAGGACCAATTGAACCTTTGGATCCAGGAGGCCCGGCAAATGCCCAACGCCCCACTACTGAGTAAGTTACATTTAATTATGTATGTAAGAAATTAAATTAGCTGATATTATGGAGATGTGTATTCCAATATTACTTCATTTATATTACAGCTGCAGGTGTCCGTTCTGCGAACCGCAGAGCCTATGACGATAGGCTGGAGCGGTTGCGCCACCAGGCAGGTCAGAAATCCACTCCCAGTAACTGTAAAGAAATATAAAAGTATGACAGTTAGCAAAAGAGTGCAGTGTAGTCACTAAGTAATAAAATGTGCAAGTAACAGTGTAAAAGTGTTTGCAAGTATTGCTTGATTACAAAAATGTGTTGCAGTCTGTAACCCAAACAGAAAAATGAAAATGTCTGAAATAAAGTCTGAAATAAAGATGCCCCACCTGTAATATAATAGTACACAACCTGCAGCAGGCTAAAAAGTACAGCTGCAAAAGATGAGCAAATCACATGTGTGAAATATATCCCTGTTGAAATACTGAAACATGACAGAAGTGAGACTGCTGGAAAGGATTGTAATAACTACAGGTAAACCATGTCAATAAAGCCTAGAAGTAAGTATCATCCCGAATAGTAAAATGAAAACAAGTGAGAGAGTGTGAGAAAGAGTTATGAATCCACCAATAAAGTAGTAAGAACCCCTGAATAAAGTATACTGCAGTCAGTACAGAATGAAATGAATGTGACAAGTAGAACCAAACTGCGAAATGTGTTCAAAGTGTTGCTGCAGCTGGAATGTGTATCCCAAAATCTGGATATGTTGCTCTCAGTCTGCAATATGCAGATAGTATGATTGTCTGAAATATCAAACATCCACAGTTGTCTATAGCTATATAAAGCAAATGTAGCAGGATGATGTAGCTGAACAAAGCCAGATATGAACGTGTATGAATAACAATAAAATGTATATTGATGTAGCAGTAACAGTCCTATCACCAAATCAAAGTAGTTATCATATAGGAAACTGTAGTTAGAACAGTAGTGTGTATATATCTGTAGCTATTAGAAATGTACAGCATATGTATTGGTATTCGAAGGTGTTAATAATATTTTCTTCACCCCACCCTATAACCACATATAATCCGTTCCACATGAAATTGGTATGTGCAATCACAATTAACACCCCTGGACATTTGTCCTGTTGGGTCATAAATATTTGCATGTACGTTGATGCATCTGCCCTGTTCATACATCCAAACCTGATGGCCTGTTGCCATCAATCAACCCTGCATGTTGTTGGATTATGTATTGCTGTTCAAATTATGCATGTGTTATGCTCGCTGTTCAATGGTGTGAATATCTGGGTGTTTGGTTAATGGGAATACTAATGCATGCTGTTACAACTAATTGCGAATGGTATTGTATGTTACTAACCCAAACTGTCATGACATAATGCAAAACCTAGGACGACAGGGAAGGCGGGTTCCAGCGGACCCACCTCTCCCACCCCAGCTGGCGAGTGCAGCTGGCACTAGTGCCCAGTCTGGACCCTCCTCCGGTGGCCCTGTGCCACCTGCGGGTGGAAGCACTGCAGGGGATGGGGCCCGTCCCCCCTCTGCAAGCGTGGCCGGAGGAGAACCACCATTCACCCTCCGTAGCGTCCGGACTGTGGTGCGTAGGGAGATCCAGGACTCTGTTCTTGGGCCCCTATGCCAGCTTGAGGCACAGGCGGCACAACTTACGGGCATGCCTGTTGCCCGGCCTACACAGCCCCATCCTGGGCAGTGAAGGAACAGTGGCAACTGCCCATGGGTGGGGATATCAGTTCCACTGTTGTCATCTGTGGGCTCATGGGCTCTGGATATCCCAACCTCCGTCCCCGTCAATTGTGTAACCCCTCCCACACGTGTCATACACCGCCCCTGTATGTGTCTTGTTTGTCTTGTCTGTTGACCTACCCAACCTACCTCCCCAGCTATACCGACTTCCTTCACCTGACATACCACTCTCACCTGAAAAAAAAAAAAGCGCACTCTGTACCCACAAAGAAATTACGCCCCATGCATAGCTGCCCATTTCGCACACATGTCTGCTGGACATGGAAACTGTCAATTACAATTGGCTGTACAACAAGTATTATTGTTGTCCTTACACCTCTCTCAGGGGTGGAAGGTGTCAAATGTCACACCAAATTGCAAACATATGCACAGCTGTTGCTGATGAAGAAATGGGCAGCTATGGGCCTTACCTACATCCCTCCTGCAAAACCCGAGCTTGTTTCCCTACTGTCTTATCCTCTTTGTGACCCCTTTTTCACCACTTTCCTGTCTCCCCATTTTCATTTCTTTCAAAGAAAATAGCGCGGGTGTGTGCAAGAGTAAGCACGTTTAAGCGGTTGTAAGCGGGTGTGCGCTTGTGTGCGCGGAGCTGAACACCAGTGCGCATGCGTGAGCTCCACGCAAACCAGCGCTAACCTGGTTACAACTGCTTAAAAGTGCCTTAGGCACTCTGATTGACAGGTCCTGTAGTCAGTTCAAAAGCAAAATAAAATCCTGTCAGTCCCGAAACCAGGACCTTGGAAACACTAGTCTGCATGACTTACCACTAAGCCATGACTGTTATACAAGAACATTGTGCTAAAATAAATATATCATGTAATAGTAGGAATTAATGCAAAGGGAATATAGGATGTGTAGTACACAAAGCATGTCATGTATATTTACTGTCAAATCTAGTGGATATCTATGATAGTAGTGTGTGAACAGAAACAGCCATGCTAGTTGGCAGCTAGTAGGTAATAATGTCACTGTAGCACCTTGCAAGCCACACACATACTCACAGCAGGATAATCACTGCCCATACCCCACAACCTGTTCCAGGAACACATCCGGACCAAGTAATAAAATATGTGGAGCAAAGGGCCAAAACCAGGGACACGTTACAAATAATGTTACAACAAACTTAGACAGTTCAGAGAGTAACAGGTTCTGCATTTTGTGGGGATGTTTGGAAGGGTATGAAGTCTGAAACTTAAATGTTTGTCACTATATTCTGACTTGAGCCCAGAGTGATTTGCCAGAAAAAGCTGTGCATGAGATATTGACCAAAATATGAGGCAGAAATGTGGACAACCTGCAAATATTTGTACACATGAGAGGTTTGACACCACCATATTTGAATAGTTAAGAGCCTAGACATAGCAACAGTGACTGAGTTACAGGAATGCCCCACAGACTCCATGTGAAATGTAAAAACAGTAGGCAGAAAGGTGTTACAACACATGCAATGGTAACTATGAAGTCCTGAAAGTATGCACCACTTGCATGGCAGAAAAAGTGTAGTAATACATATGCTCATGCTATCCCACAGTCACAACTGCAGCATACCAGACAACTTAATGGGTGTACCCCACTGATATGTACCATTCCATGAGGCAGATAACAGATGCACCTGAGAGTGTCTGGGGCCTGCTCAGCAGCATACTTAAATACTCTAATAGATGTCAAGGCCCACACCATGGCCAGACCACACTGCATGCTGTAACACCCTAGCAGATATAGCAAGCATTCCAAGGTGTGAATGTACATGGAAAATAGGAAAGACACAGCAGCACACTACAGTCAGGACACCTAGCAGGCATACAAATAGTGACTGTAAAGGGCAAATATTGAAGCCATAGCAACAAAGTGTAAGAGCCACTGCTATACACCAGTTATACCACATGTCCCACAGGAAAGCACACACACACACACATTAACAGTAGTAGTAGTCGTAGGTGTCAGTGTACACACACAGTTAGTACAGGAAACTGGAGAAATGAATTGAGAAATGTTAATCTACAACACAGCTGGAAATATGAGAGAGATACCAACCTTTATACTCACAGAACATTGTCCACAGCATACCAGCATGGTCCCTGCCCTTAAAATCTGAAAGGGCTACGCCTATCTCACATACCTTTTTTATAGCACTGTTCTGAAATTACAGTGAGAACTGCAATCAGCACCCGACTGGCTGCATGCAATTAGCAAATACTGGCTAACAAGTGGTGCAGAGGCCACCTCATGGACATATGCAGATACCTACAAAAGCATGCTGTACTCCCAGTCCACACATGCAATTTCATTGCACCCTGAGGAGGAAGTGAGAGACAGAGACAGAGACAGAGAAAAACAAAATTAAACATACACAAACAAAACTGGTCAGCAACAGCCACCTGAAAGCTGACAACTGGCAAGTGGAGCAGCAGGACACAAAACCAGACGGCAACACAAGCAGCTGTGACAAACACAGGTAATGTAAAGTAATACTATAAAGGTCTACATACTGTGAACCCTCCATATGTGTCATTGGTCTGTATCCATATGTATATGAAGATGTGCAAAGGGCAGGGGACATACAGCAACTATCAGTGAAGGCTGTACATACATTTGTATGTGAGAGCATCTATGTGCACATATCAATGTAGGTTGAATGTAGGTTGTAGTGCAATGTACAAAGTAGGTTTCACAGCTATGTATGTTTAGCAGTATGTTAGTGTGTGTATACAGTATGGTAAACAAACATGTTGATATACCTATCTATCGTATGGATACGTATGTATGTCAAAATATGTATGTATATATATATATATATATATATATATATATATATATATATATATATATATATATATATATAATATGCATATATGTATACATACATAGAGAGATGTAGGAATACATAGACAGATGTAGATAGAATATGTACAAACATATATATGTAATACACACATACAGATATAGATATATGTAGATACATATACATAGACAGACAGATCTGACTATCTACAGGTATGACTGTATATGACGACCTCAACACCCCCTGTCCCACCACCTCTGTCACTCTCACCCCTCTCTGTCACCCCTCCATATCTATAGCAATATATGTACATCAATATATAGACAGACAGATCTGACTATCTACAGGTATGACTGTATATGACGACCTCAACATCCCCTGTCCCACCCTCTGTCACTCTCACGCCCTCTCTGTCACACCCCCCCTCCATATCTATAGCAATATATGTACATCAATATATATATATATATATATATATGTGTATATGTATACAGACATATATATATATATATATATATATATATATATATATATATATATATATAGAGAGAGAGAGAGAGATGTATATATATTCTGAGTGAGGCACATGTGTACAGATGTATTGCAACAGGTGCCTGGTGACAAAGGCATGGAGTGAACACCAGTGTCAAAACTGGAGTACCATACCCCATTTCAAATCACCTACACCAGAAACCACCAGATATGTGATTGGCTGCCCACCACTGCATGTGTCAGGGGTGAACAGGGTCATAAATGTGTACAATAGTCCCCTCAATGATATTCACAGTGGCACACTATTCCTGGAATACCTGCACATGGTATGTGTCAGCAGACATGGTGTGTCAGCTATGGACATGTAGGTCAGTGTACCCCTCCACACCACATAATGGCTGCCATGGTATGTACCTCACATGACAGCTACAGATATGGAGAAGGACACAGTGACATGTACAACACTGTGACAATGCACTCAAACACATTACCAATGCACAGTGACTGACAACACCATAGAGGACACACATACTACCCACATAGAGGTTACCACTCCTGGGTTTACATACTTCTGTCACACCCATGACAGATGTCTAACAACCATAGTAACACCTCACACCATCCACAACCTAAATGACTGTTGTGTGTTGTCCGTGCCACTGCAATAGAGAGCACATGTGGAGGTAAAGGTTCCTACCCACAGATAAGACATACCCTGCAATAAACCACATAGTGTTAAGAAGCAAGACTCCCCATGAGTACATGTCACACATACCCCTGCTGAATGGTAGTCAGGTAATATGCCATATGAGTCACCCTGTGTAACTGCCTGACAGCAGCAGATACCATCACACCACATGTGTCACAATGGTCAGGGTAGCAGAACAGTATGCTGCTGTAGTCCCTGGGGCAATAGCATATTGTATAGTATTGTATTGTAATGTATTGTATTGGTATGTTGAGGTGCCTCCTTCGTGGAGTGGAACCACTGCTGCTGTGCACCAGTGTACAGGTAGATATCCTGTAGTCAGGCTAGTGCTACATAGCACTTCTATATGTGTGTTTAGCTCCTGTCGGAGTTCATGTAGCATGCAACCGGGGATACCATCAGGCCCCATTCATGTTGTGTATTCTGCTTTCCTGAGGGTGGCTCTCACCTGGACATCTGTGATGACAGGGAGGTTACAGTCAGCTGGGATAACTATGTCTTATTTTGGGGGAGAGGGAGGGGTGAAACCTGCACTGAACCTGTCTGCCACAATGTTGTCAATATCTGTGGTTTCAGTGAATTATTTGTTGTTGTGTACTAACTATGAGCATAGTGGAGGGATTTTGACCAGGTTGCTAACATAACTGAAGAAGGTCTTGTGGTTATCTGTAGTGTCCCTCTTGATTTCCCTCTCAAAGTTGCCCATGGATGTTTGTATGAGGGAAAATAGATCCTTACTAGTGCTGCTCAGACATGCCTTCCCTTTATGGAATTATGCTCTGTCTTGCAGTAGCTTCCATCTTTTGTAATACAATCTGTCTATGGCTGGGGTCCACCAGACAGGATGCTGTCCCTTTGTGGAGAGTGTCTTGGCCATATATGGGACTGCATGATCCATGCATTTTCAGAGATGTCCGTAGAAAGCATTTCTGAAGGGGTCAGCAATGTGGGTTGTGTCTTCCACTGGCCCAGTGGGCAGAAAGGATACCACGTCACTGTTACAAAGTGTAAAGTTTGCATTTGCAATGTTATTCACTATAGTCGTTTGTGCTGGTGGTGGAGGTGGGATATGTATATCCAGGGCAATTAGTTTGTGGTCAGCTCACAGTAGTTGATGATGTAGCCCATACAGTACCTAGATACAAACACCCAGAGTGAGGAGGTGCTCTGGACCTGAATCAGTGTTCTGACTGCTGGGGTTTGGTAGTATGTAGTATGGAGTGTGTGAGGTACTGATGCACAGTTGCTTGCTGAGCACTGATACCTGGCCATTTACATGTGTATCCACCAATAGACAGACAGATGCTATATATGTGAGATATGTCGTATCATAACAGTCGAGTAGCATGTGTAGTATGTGTGCCAAATTCTGCTGACATATATTGCTGATATCAGGTTATTTCCTTTTTCAGGAACATGGCTCACCCGCGAAATCCCGCTTACTCCACAGCTGAGGATGAGGAGATACACCAGAGCCTGGTGCGGGATTATGCAATACTCTTTTCCCGCACCAGCCAGAATCAGCAGGAGAGGGCTGCACTGTGGCAAGACCTGGTCCATCAGGTAAATGACATAGGCACGCATAATAGGACATATGAGCAGGTACGACATCACTGCAGTGATTTAATCAGAAATGTCCGTCAGCATGCGTCGGATATCCACAGGCAACAGGTCGCCACAGGTGGTGGGGTGAGGGACTATTCATGAGTGTAGTGGCTCCAGTATGCCAACAACAACAGCAGCAGACATGCATTATGATGGAGGCTGGAGCCACGCAGCAGCAAGACTATGAGCGTGCAGGTAATATGCAATATGTATAGTTGACTGTTGTGTATACTGGTAGTTAATGCATGTGTGAGGTGTGTCCTTGGTTTGTAGCTGTCATCATAGTATTTAATGTGCAAGTGTGATATCCTCAATATCAGCAGCTGACCTGTGAAAGGTGACTGTTGTACTATTGACCTGTATCATACTCAGTAACAATGGAACAGTCATGCCCACTGACATTAGTTTCCTCACTTCTGCAGGTCCCTCCGGTGTAACAGCAATGCAGCCTATCCATGCTGGTGAGTGTGTATTAACAATACCTTTAATAGTCTTGATAGTAATAGTAATATTAGGCTCACTTAGTAGTGCTCTGTGTATGCATGCAGGTGTGTCTGTGTGTTGATATCTTGCATACTGAGTAGTGTACAACTGTGTGCACCTGTGCAATTGTGCATGTGTGCATGTGTGCATGTGTGCACCTGTGCATGTGTGCACCTGTGCATGTGTGCATGTGTGCACCTGTGCATGTGTGCATGTGTGCACCTGTGCACGTGTGCATGTGTGCACCTGTGCATGTCTGGACCTGTGCATGTGTGGATGTGTGCATCACTGGTAATATTGTGTAGACATTGTAAACTGTGTTTCCTGTTTCCCTCCCACAGGTTCTGGTGCTGCTCTGGTGTCGTGCAGCAGGGAATCTGAAGCAGGTGCCATGGGTACTGATAATGATGACATCTGTGTAATGGCACAGGAAGGTATGCCAGGGTCCATCATTGGTCAGCCGATTGACAGTACACAGCTGTCAACCCCATCAATGCGCACAGTTATCCTGCCAATACACCTTTTGTCACCAATGTCCCTAGGTGATGGACAGCATACAGTGGGCATTGACCAGTGTAATGTGGTATCTGTGGCACATGCCTCCCCACACAGCAGCCATGTGCATGGCCCTGAGATGGTACCACACAGACAGATGTCCAGGGGTTCTTGTGGGAGCATCCGTGGGCATACTGCCCATGTCAGACGTGCCCACAGAGGTCTTACAACCTCAGCTATGTTTCGGGCTGTCATGCAGGCACAGTCACGTATGGAATGGTACACCAGACAGGGTCTGAGGGAGCTGACAGCATGTCGCACAGCCATGACTGACAGTATGTGTGACATTGCGGCTGCCATCCGTAATTTCACCGATGTCACAGACAGACATTGTGGGGACATATTAGACCGGTTCCACAACTACATGTCCATGAGCCAGGGCGATGGTGGGCGGTTGAGGCGTCGACGTGGGCGTATGCCAGCAACAGCAGCAGCTGGCAGTCGTCGCGGACGACAACAGGAACTCGGCCGCCCCCATAGTGCCAGCAGCAGCCCCAGCAATCCTGGGTCTGTGCTGTCATCAGACCACCCCAGGAGACCACGTGCACGTGGCTCTGGCCAGGCCCGACAGGGATCTGTGTCCAGTCAATGAACACCTGCTTCTGATGACAGTACCCAGTCTGGGTTTGTACCGGATATGGTCCGTAGCACCCCTGCAAGGCACAGGTACCGTGTCCGTGGCCAGAGTCACTGATCTGTATGACCTGGCAGGTGCAGTCTGTTGCTTTCCAAAAACACCAGTATATGGCAGCCATGAGGTGGAACTGTGTGCATCCATACACACATGCAAATTGACAACACCTAGGGCTACCGCATACATGCACACACTGCATCAGCATTGCCCCACCTTGTACTGCTGTCCCTCACCAACACACATACACATACATGTCAGTTTGGTGGTATCGCTGGCTGACTCAGGCATACCAAGTTCACACCCTGTGCATATGATGAAACTGTGCCACCTCCTGCAATCTGTAACATCAGTGCAGGTACAGGTTAACGTGTTGCTGATGCACAGGGTGACTACATAGATGTGTAGTAATAGTATTGTGTTGTTAACAGTACTGTGTGCTGAAATAATTGTGGGTATATCACAACATGCCTGATGCAGTAAGGGTATGATTGTCATGTACTGTTGTCTACACCCATGGTAAGTACCATAGTGTATCATCTGCACATGTTGGCATAATGGTGGTAAGGATGTCAACAGAAGGCTACATACATAGGTAGCACAGGGGATAAGGTAATGAAAGTTTTAATACGCAATGATGGACATGTAAACTGCAAGTGGCATGTTGCCCACACTGGACTCTGCAATGCAGATGTTTGAGGATGTTGATATGTGTGCAGTACTACACGACTGGTACAGGACACACAGGAGCACCCTAGCACTGCAAGCTCACATCTCATACCATGCTAGACAGCCCCAACACACAAAACTAACTGTCACAGGAGGGAGAGTCCCCACACATTTCAGGGATACTGAGGTGGCAGGCCAAGTAGCATACATCCTGCTAAGTATGGAACCACTGAGTGAAGGCTCAGTGCCTGTTATTTGACATGTGTATTACTGCAGGTATGAGCACATGGGTTTCCATCCAGTTATTGTACATCCTGATGGTACATGGTCTGTACACTTGTGTGCACTGAGACTGGACCCTAGCCATCTGACTTGTGTATTTCCATGTACATGTGCATAGTGCCTGCATATTTGCAGTGTTACCTACTGGAAGTGGTACAGCTTGTTTGTTGTACAATGGACTACATGCAGCCCTGCTTACTGTAGCTTTGTTTGCATGCATGTTTGCTTGCAATTACCCTGGAATACTGATCCCACCTGCAATGCATAGTTACATAGCTTCTGTGGACTCCTAGTGACATCTCCATAGCTTACTATATATATGTCCATGTCTCACTTGACAGAACGTCACTGTTTGTCCTGTTCACATGTACGTTGCCTGGGACACATTGCATATGACTTACCTGGCATTTGTCCACGTGAGCAGTTATATATGCCACTGCTAACTAATCACAGGCACTACACCCTCACATACTCATCTTCTGTTGAACCACCTGCTTCGCTAGGGACTGCTTGCACCTGTCACCCCTGGGCTTTTGGATATTGGCAAAGGCTCTTGCTACCCGCATAGTGCCTTTGTTAGGCAAGGCTCAAATGACACACCCACCTTCATAGGTATCACAAGGGATAAGAAACTAAGAGTAATGCTACTCAACGCCAGAAGTCTAAACCTCAAGATGCATGCACTCGAAACTCTCCTTAGCATGGAGAACATCAATATCTGTGCAGTAACAGATACCTGGTTCAGGGCTACTGAGAGCACCCCAGCACTACCAGGTTATACCTCATACCATGCTTTTCAGCCCCAAAACTTGGACCGAGCCACAAAAGGAGGGGTAGTATTGATATTCATCAAAGATACCCACACCTCCAGGTTTGTGGCAAAGCACCAAGCATCAGAGACTATCCATGTGCAACTAACAATGGGTAAAACTGCCTTCCAGGTTATAGCCTGCTACAGACCACCCTCCCAAACCCAAGAACCGCACTTGGCCTTCCTGAGAACAGTGGAAAATATGAAGGTCTCTCCAAACACCATTATATTGGGCGACTTCAACTACCCAAACATAGACTGGGAGCGTGACTCTAGCTCCAACACCCTAGCCCAAAGATTCCTAGAATATATGAACTCAGATGCTATGGATCAACTTGTTACCACTCCCACAAGAAGAGAAAACATACTGGACCTGATCATCACCAACATGGGGACTCTATGCTCCAGACCAGAAGTGTATCCCTCACTGGTAAGATCAGACCATAAACTAATCTCACTGGATATTCACATCCCGACCCCACCCCCTGCCCAGAAAACCACAGTGAACAACTTATCTAAAGCAAATTCACACTCTTCAAAACTGAGGTGGAAACCTTCAAAGCCCCTGGGCCTGTGGAAAATATGGACCAGACCGCAGATTCCTCTATAAACGCATTCTATGGACACCTTCAGGAATGCATGGATCATACAATCCTGAATAAAACCAAGACCCAATCCTCCAAAAAGGCAGACGTCCTGTCTGGTGGACCCCAGCCATAAACAAACTATACAATTGAAGGAGGAAGCTACTAAATGATACAGCAAAATCCCGAAAAGGGAAGGCATCACTGATCAGTATTGGCAAAAAACTACGGGCACTCATAAGATTGTCTAAGGCCAGCTTTGAGAGAACATTGCACAGGACACTAAGCATCATCACAAGGCTTTCTTTAGTTATGTTAGGAACCTGGGTGGTAATTCCCATATATGCTCGGAGGTAGTCCAAAATGTCAATAGAAACGCCAAACCCACAGACATTGCCAACATCCTAGCTGACAGGTTCAGCGCAAACTCCCCCCCCACACCGAAAGGGCAAATATTTATCCCAGTGGAGTGCTGCCCCCCTGACATCTCAGATGCTCAGGTAAGAGCCGCCCTCTCCAAAGCAATACACACTGCATCAATGGGACCAGACAGTGTCCCAGGCTGTGTCCTACATGAACTCCAAGAAGAGCTACACCCAAACATAAAACTACTGTTCAATCCCAGCCTTACTACAGGATATGTGGCCAAAGAGTGGCGTACAGCAACAGTGGTCCCTCTACAGAAAGGTGGTGCCTCAACAGATCCTGGACACTATTGCCCCATAAGCCTGACTAGCTTGGTCTGCAAAGCTATGGAAAGGATCATCATGGACCTCATAAATATATTGGGGACCTACAGACACTGGATCATACCCAGTTTGGCTTTGTTAAGGGCAGATCCTACCTCTCAAACCTGGTTGATTTCTTTGAAATAGTCACCAAGGCCATTGACGAGGGGAAAGTGGTCCACACAGCCTACCTGGACCTCGCAAAAGCCTTCGATACAATACCCCACTCGGGCATTCTAGAGAAGCTCACCAGCTTAAATATAAACCCCTATGTCACTAGATGGATTGCACACTGGCTCAAGGACAGAACCCACATGGTTAGAATTGCTGGAGCCATGCCAGACTCCAAACCAGTTACAAGTGGTGTCCCACAAGGCTCAGTCCTGGGACCTCTCTTGTTCGGTATATATTTATCGGAGGTACAGACCAACACAGAAGGACTGTGGCTGACCAAATTCGCAGATGACTGCAAACTGGCCGCCATAATCGACTCTCCAGCTGACACAAGCATCCTCCAAAAGGGCCTCATAGAAACAGACAACTTGTGCCAGAGCCATGGCCTCAAGCTGAATGCCAAAAAGTGTATGTTTGGCAAAAACAAAGTGCCCACAAAGTACCACATAGGTGGTAATCCATTAAGTACAGAAGAAGTGATTAGGGACCTGGGGACCCAAGTTGATAGCAATCTCTCATTTGACAACCACGTGGCCAAAGTGGTTAGAAAAACATTTTATATAGCCCACCTCATCATGAAGGGATTCACATCTAGATGCCTCTTTACTTATCCCTCATCAGGCCCATAATGGAGTACAATGCCCCTGTTGGGATGTACCTTACCAGACACCTGCAGTAACTGGAAAGACCCCAAAAGTACCTCACCAAGAGGATCAAAGGGCTCAAACAGATGCCATATGCTGACCGGTTAAAGAAACGCCAGCTCTACTCAGTAGCATACCGCCTGTTCAGAGGCGATCTGTGCCTGATGTATAAAACCATGTCAAACCCAGAATTAATGGGCATGCTGCACCTCAGAATATCCAAATCCCATTGAGCTACATGCTCGAGAGACTTGAACCTCAGCACTGAATTAAATAGGACATGCTGGAGGGACAGATTCATAACCCAGAGGCTCCCTTCACTCTGGAATAAAATCCCAGTCCAGGTTAGGCAGAGTCCCTCATTGACTCTCTTCAAGAGGAATCTTGATGAGTGGATGGGACATCGTAGGTTTACCGCGGGTATCACTTCTGTGTCACTGTTAGACAGAGGCACAGTATACTAACCTCGAAAAAGGGCATAGCAAGATAAATTTACAATGGATGGCAACAGCCAAACACATTCTGGCTAGGTTTATAAATGCCCTAGGGCAGATAGCCTAGTATGAACCTATGAACCTATGCACCTTGTTCCCCATTGGCCCTATGTGCTGATAATCACCATGGCAATCACAATACTATGGTAGCATGTGCAAAGGTCATTTGTCAGTCACCTCTATGGTACAGTTGTGGAATATGTGCGTCATGTGGCAATATCACAGCTGCCACATGTACACAGTCAACCCTCTCCCCTACACATGGACGTACAACACATGTATGAGATGGAACCACATAGTCAAACTGGGGACTAAGCACTCTGAACCCAGTACTGGCATAACCTGTCAGGTGGCATGAAATACTACAGTGACTACAATACCAGTCTGATGTAGACCTACACTGACAGCAATACAAGCACGTGAACACACTGGGCCATTCATGGAGCCTAAGAATAGCATCCTGCCTGAGCGGCAGACACCTCTGCAGCTGACATACAGGCATACGTTATGCCAGAACACATCATGCATAACACATAGCACACAAATCCTGTGTGCCAAACAGTCACAGCCTGTACGGCTAGACAACACACCTGTTACAGTTATGTTAGGTACCTTTATTGTCCGGTACAGTGAGGTCATGCTCACCAGGCTGGACAAGGTGAAGGTCACAGTGATATGCCCGTGGGGCACTATGGTCCACCACATAACACAAGCATACAGGTCAGTCAGAGGCATGGACACATATGACTCAGTCATTGTCCATGCCACTATGGCTGACCTGTGATGTACCTCCCTGGACTACATGATAGGGAACATGGAAGGGCTCTCTGAGCATGTGGCACAGGCTGGTATGACCCTGACCTTGGTTGGCATCATACCCTCATCAGGAATGCTGACGTATTACTGAATGCTGATGAATTACTGTAGCTACAACACCCTAGCTGAAAGGCTCCTAGCATGTAGTCACTGCATTGCTATGGAACAACTTGTTACCACTCCCACAACAGGTGAAAACATGCAGCACCTGTTCATCAACAACATGTAGCCTATATGCCCCAGACCAGATGTGTATCCCTCGCTGCTAGGTTGATGCCATCTACATATCACACTGTATATACACATACCACATGCAGCACCTGCACAGAAGACCACAGTCATAATGTTATCCAGTGCAAATACCATGTATTCACATGTGGCAGGCGTCAGACATGGTAACTATTGAAGGTCACAGGTACATATGTGTATTTGGCACACACATACATCATCTGTGTCCATTGCCATTACTGGTTTAATCAATGTCATGCATTATTGTGAACAACAACACACACACACGGGCATTCTGTGTGACAAAAACACATGTGGCATGTCTGGAATCCAATGCCATAACAGTAGTGAGAGACGCAGTAGCAGAGCGTGCTATTTGCATTACTGGGAGATTTGCCCTCTTCCACTGTACTTGTAGGGTGCTGACATCATCTTTGTGTAGAGAGTGGAATGTGCAGGAGCTGGTGTATTGTACTGGTTGGCAAAAGGGTCAGTTCTCTCACACATGTAATTGCATACACACTACTTTCACTCTCTCCCACACACACTTGCTATTTGCAGGATTCAAACCCCTACCTAACTATGTTGACACTCGAGACTGACACATTAGCAGAGTGTGCTATTCGCATTACTGGGAGGTTTCCCTTCTCCTGCTTTACTTATAGGGTGCTGACATCATCAGTGTTTAGAAAGGGGAATGTGCATCCTGTAGTGTGTTCTCCTAGTTGCCAAAAGGGACATTTCTTTCATACAGACTTGCACACACACTAACCCCCTTCACACACACTTAGCATTTGCAGGATTCAAACCTCTACCTAACTATGTTATGACACTCGAGACGGATGCATTAGCGGAGCGTGTTATTCGCATTACTGGGAGGTTTCCCTTCTCCTGCTGTGCTTATAGGGTGCTGACATCATCGGTGTTTAGAAAGGGGAATGTGCATCCTGTAGTGTGTTCTCCTAGTTGCCAAAAGGGATATTTCTTTCATACAGATTTGCACACACACTAACCCTCTCCACACACACTGAGCATTTGCAGGATTCAAGCTCCTACCTAACTATGTTATGACATTCGAAACGGACGCATTAGCGGAGCGCACTATTCGCATCATTGGGAGGTTTCCCTTCTCCTGCTGTACTTATAGGGTGCTGACATCATCATTGTTTAGAAAGGGGAATGTGCATCCTGTAGTGTGTTCTCCTAGTTGCCAAAAGGGATATTTCTTTCATACAGACTTGCACACACACTAACCCCCTCCACACACACTGAGCATTTGCAGGATTCAACCCCCTACCTAACTATATTATGACACTTGAGGGAGACGCATTAGCAGAGCGCACTATCCGAATTAGTGGGCATCTGTTCTGCACCTGCAGTATTTATAGGGTGCTGACATCATTATTTCTACAGAGGTATGTACATCTAGTACTACCTGTCAGGTGGGGGATAGCATATATATGCATTTGCAGCCACCTACGTCAGGGTCAGATATGTACATCACACTGGCAGGTTATGTTTTATACCATGCTTCGTGACCACAGGACCTGTAACACAGAACACAACCAGTCCTGACCACCCCTCCCACATCCAGGACACACACTTTGCTTCCCTGGGAACAGTGCCAAGATATGCAGGTGTTCAAATACACCATTCCAGTTGTTAACGTCAGGTACAGGCATATTGTGTGTGGGAACTACTCAGGCCTCTACAACATTACCCTACAGCCACTACAATTTGTGAGTCCATGTGCTATGGCAGAACCACTCACCACAGCCACAAGGGGGAATACATATTGCACCTGACCATCTACAACATGGGTACTCACTGTTCCACACCAGAGGTAGACCACCATTGTTGATATCTGACTATACCCACCTTTCCCTGGCCATCCATATCCCATCCCCACCCCCAGGCAAGGTTGTCACTGCAAACAAACTGTATTTATCAAAAACAGACTTTACACTTGTGAAGACTGGGGTTGAAGACTTCAAAGGACACATGCTGGGGGAGTATACAGGCCACTCTGCATAATCATTGACAATTGCATTCTATGAGCATGTGGAAGGTTTGCATTGATCATGCTATCCCAAATATACCAATGACTGCTCCACAACAGGACACCTGTCAGATGTACACCAGCCATATATGAGCTGTCCAACAGACAGAGTGAGCTAATACATTGCAGAGCAGTAGCCCACAGAGGAAGGACATCTCTGAACAGTACCGGCATGACACTTCAATCCCTTATAATCATCACAACACAATGTTGACAGTGAAATTGTCCAGACAATGCAGATAAGGCTCCCCTCAGTCTGTTATTGATGCCCACTTACTGTTAGAAGTCCTCAGCAACCTTCTTCCAGCACACACCAACAACATGGCTGTGGCTTAGCAAATTCAAACCCTGGGATCTCCACTGTGTCCCTGCTTGACAGAGGCACAGCACACTAGCCTCACACAGTGCCTCATGTGACCTACTTTACAGTGGCACAGTAGCCTACTGTACTGGAGAGGCAGACGCCAAGCACACTCTGGCTAAGCTGTCATTCCCTAGGGCAAACAGCCTAGTGTTGACCTCTACACCCATATGTTTAATTGTCAGATGCACATTATTTGTTGCTGATAGACTGTTTGCAGGTCTTTATTGCCATAGCATTCCCTGTTTGTATGAACAACCTGTGTATCTGTGGAAGATGTTTGCATATGAGAGGGATCCACTATATCACGTATGTCTCTGTAGTCATTTAACTGTGTACACTGGGCAGATTGCTGTAATGTGGTTGGTTCATGGAATAAGACGTACAAATACCAGATATGTGTGGCCAACTGCTAAACTGAGATTAAGTGTGTGAGCATGCCCAGTTCAGCCTTCGCATGGCATGTTGTCTGACATATGTCTCATTTATCAAAGTGTGCGAGCATGCCCAGTGTGAGCTTTCCATATGTTGAACTCTGCAGCCCACCACATTTGTGGATGAGTGTGAACTTCAACAAATATCTCCCGTTTATGGTTGTGTGTTGTGTCATGTTGTGTAGTTACTGTCAAACTGCTTTGTGTGTGAACACAACAGGGATTATACTGTGCCTGCAGGGTTTGCATGGGATACTTTACATACAGTTGTCAACATCCTTTCATACTGACCTAACACTGTAGTACTGTATAGTGTACTGGTTCAGTACTTTCACTGTGGTGAACAGTATCCTGGGCTTTAGTCCTATCACTGCTTTACAGTTCCATAGTGAGCACAACAGCCTGGTTAGGGGCCAGTTGTGCACATCTGACCATGTTGCATTATGTTCAGATATGAACTACTTAAACCAGGCTTGTCCAACATTGGTAGTGTATTCTACAACATAGGTGTACATTTGCAAACACTAGCGATGTGCCTTAGGCCATTTCTAATGCTAGTCGGAGAGTGTGTTTGTCCTTCGACACACATTGTAAGTGGAGTTTGCCATGACATATGTCATGGTTAGTATACTGTGGCTCCATCTACCTGTGACATAACAGTGATACCCAGGGTAAACCTACCATCTCCCAGCCACTCATAAAGATTCCTCTTGAGGAGAATAGATGAGTGACTCTATGGATAATCTGTACTGGGAGTTTACTCATGAGTGGGGGTGGCTTCTGTTTTCTGGATCATGCAGTACAGCTTGTCCTATGTATGTCAGTGCTGGGGTTCAGGTCTCTCATGTGCATAGCTCACTGCCATTCAGATTGTACAAGGTGCAGCATGTTTATTGATTCCAGCTTGGACATGGCTTTATACATCAGGCACAGCTTGCCTCTGGGTGGGCAGTATGGCAGTGTGTGTAGCTGCAGTTTGTTTAATCAGGCAACACATGGCATCTGTTCAAGCTCTTTGATACTCCTGGTGAGGTACTGTTGGGGACTTTACAGTTGATGGAGGTGTCTGCTGAGGTACATCCCACAGGGGCTATTGTAGTCAATTGTAATGCTGATGAAGGATGACTGCAGAGCCACAATGACCTCCCCTTATCTAGATCTGACAACCTTCATGATTAGGTGGGTATATGGTATGTTTCTGTAAACACTACAGCCACATGTTTGTCCAATGCAGGATATCTGTCACCTTGTGTCCCCAGGTCTCTCATTACATGTTAAGTATGTAATGGTTTAACACCTATGTGGTAATTGGTGGGCACTTACTGTATATCCATGGGGGTTGACTATACACTTTTCTGCAATTAGCTTGCTGACATGGCTATGGCACCAGTTGTGTCTTCCTATGTGGCCCTTTTGTGGGATGCTTGTGTCAGCTGGAGGGTCAGATATGGTGGGTAGTTTGTAGTCCTCTGCAAACATGTTCAGACACAGTCCTTCCATGTTGGCCTGTACCTATGGGACATATATACCAAACGAGGGAGGTCCCAGGACCAAGCCTTGTGGGATGCCAGTTATATCTGGTTTGTAGTCTGACATGGCTGCAGCATGTCTGACCATGTCAGTTCTGTCCTTGGTCTGGTTTTCAACCCCTCTACTGACATAGGGGTTTATATTTAAGCTGGTGAGCATATCTATAATGAACACATAGGGTATTGTATGGAAGCCTTTGCAAGGTCCAGCTACGCTGTGTGGATCACATTGCCCTCATCAATGACCTTAATGACTGTTTCAAATGAGTCAAGCATGTTTAAAGGCAGGATCTGCACTTAAGAAAGCCACACTGGGTAGGGTCCAGTGTCAGTAGGTCCCCAGTATCTTTATGTCTGCGGTACATGCTGATCCTTTCCATAGCTGTGCAGACCAAGCTTCTCAGGATTCTGGGGTGGTCGTTTTCAGTATCCATTCAGGTAACACCTTTGTTGAGAACGACCACTGTTGTTGTACACTGCTCTTTGGGTACATATCCTGTGGTATGGCTGACATTGAGCAGTAGTGTGATTTGGCATTCCATTCTTCTTGGAGTCCATGTTGGACTCAGCCCAGGACACCATCTCATACCATTGCTGCTGTGTGTTTTGCTTTGTAGATGCTGGCTGTTACCTCAACATCTGCAATGTCAGGGGGCCAGCAGTCTGCTGGAATAGATATTTTTGCATTCTGGGGGGGGGGGTTGCACTGCACCTGTCAGGATGTATGTTGGCAATATGTGTGTGTGTTTGGTATGTTGTTTGTAATATTTGTGTGATTCAGAGCATATCTGTGAATTCCCAATGCAGTTCCTACCATCAGTTGAGGACGCCTTGGGATTATCCTTAGTGTCCTGTACAATTTGTATCTTCATAGGTTCATAGGTTCATACTAGGCTATCCACCATAGGGCATTTGTAAGCCTAGCCAGAGTGTGTGTGGCTTTCGCCACCCCTTGCTATGTGAATATTATGGCCATTTATGATTTGCTTTGCTGTGCCTCTGTCTGGACATGACACAGTGAAGATCCCCAGTGTAAATCTACGATCATCCATCCACTTGGCAAGATTCCTGTTGAAGAGTGTCAGTGAGGGGCTCTGCCTAACATGGAGTGGGATTCTGTTCCAGGGTGTGGGGAGCCTCTGGGTTATGTATCTGTCCCTCCATCACATCCTATTTCATTATGTGTTGAGGTTGACATCTCTCACTCTCACAGCTCCGATGGCTTTGAGTTTTCTGGGGTGGAACATGTCCATTACTCCTGTGTTGGACATGACCTTGTACAACAGACATACAATGCCTCTGTGTAGGCAGTAAGTGACTGCATTCAGCTGGGGTGTCTACAGCCAGGCACCATATGACATTTATTTGAGACCCTTTATCCACTTGGTGAGGTACTTTTGAGGTCTTTCTAACTGCTGCAGGTGTCAGGTAAGGTTCATCCCAAATGAGGCATTGTACTAGATTATGGGTCTGATAAGAGAACAGTATAGGGGCACAATGACCTTTGTTGATGTAGATGTGAATCCTTTCATGATACGGTGTCCAATATAGACAGTCTTCCTAGCCACATTGGCAATGTGAGTGTCACATAACAGGTTACTGTCCACTTGTATCCCTAGGTCCCTGATTACTCCTTCCATACATAATGGTTTACCACCAATGTGGTAATTTGTGAGTGCCTTGTTTGGTATTTGGTGGGACATTCATACTGTCCAGTGTCTTCAGGATGGCTGGGTGGGGTTCCTGTGTATGAGTGTGTGGTCTGTAGCATGCTACAGACTGTACGGCAGTCTTGCCTATGGTTAGTTGCACATGGGTGGACTCCAATGCCTTGTGCATTGTCAGTTACCTGGACGTATGGGTGTCTGTGCTGAATATGGATACTCACCCTCCTTTTATGTTTTGTTCCAGGTTTTGGGGCCATAACGCATGGTATGTGGTATAACCTGGTAGTGCTGGTGTGCTGTCAGGAGGCTTGCAGCAGGTTTCTGTCACTGCACAGACATTGATGTTCTCCATACTGGGGAGGACCTGAGGAGCATGCATATTGAGGTTTACACATCTGGCATTGGTCAGCATTACCCTTATGTTTCTTTCCACTTATGTTTTCTAGGGTGGTGGGTTAGTCTTTTCAGCCTTGCCTATGAAAGGCTCTATGGAGGTGGCAAAAGCCTTATCCAATATCCAGATGCCCAGGGGTAACAGGTTCAAGCCATCCCTGGAACAGCTGTGTGGCTTGTCAAGCATGACATCCCAAGCAGACAAACATTGGATCCCCTTGGAATGACACCAGTAATTGTGCCACTTGTTATAACTGATCATTCTGTGTTCTTTTCAGGCTTGTTCACTGTTGGTGAAGCACCCTCCAAGAGGAAAAAATGCTGAGAGAAGAAGGGAGCCACTTTTGAGATTTTAAGTATTTTTTCTCTGTTTATTTGCTAAGTTTTTCTGCATAGCTGCCTAGCTTGAGCATTTTCTGGCTTGTTAAACTTGATTTCTGTATTAGTAGCTGTATTTAGAGCACAACCAAAAGCTGTTTGCTGAATTTCCTGTTTGCACTTAATTTTAAATCGTTTTTTTCTTAAAACTTGCATATTTTCTGTCCTTGACCTAGCACTCTTGTGTGGGGTCATTTACTGCACTGTTATAACTTGATATTACTTGTGAACCTCTGCTCTCTCTGTAAAAAACAAAATCAAAAAAAATCTTGCTTTTTCCCACTTTTCTGAGAGTTAAAAAAGTTCAGTTACAGGCTTGCTGTTCCTGAACTGTTTGAAAGTTTCTGTGAGGCCATTTTTGCTTGGGCTGAAGGAGGGTCTCTGTTGATCAGTGGCAGTGACTAACATTGAGCAGCTTCCTGCCCCGTAGAGGTGGTTACTGACTTGAAACTGTAGTTTTATTGGCCACTAGGGGTCATTTCCATAACTCCTTCATCTTCCTCTCTTAAAACCTAGTTGCCTTGTGGTTTGGGCGTCTTTTCAGGCTTGTTGGCTGTTGGTGAAGCACCCTCCAAGAGGAAAAAACACTGAGAGAAGAAGGGAGCCACTTTTGAGATTTTAAGTATTTTTTCTCTGTTTATTTGCTAAGTTTTTCTGCATAGCTGCCTAGCTTGAGCATTTTCTGGCTTGTTAAACTTGATTTCTGTATTAGTAGCTGTATTTAGAGCACAACCAAAAGCCGTTTGCTGAATTTCCTGTTTGCACTTAATTTTAAATTGTTTTTTTCTTAAAACTTGCATATTTTCTGTCCTTGACCTAGCACTCTTGTGTGGGGTCATTTACTGCACTGTTATAACTTGATATTACTTGTGAACCTCTGCTATCTCTGTAAAAACAAAAACAAAAAAATCTTACTTTTTTCCCACTTTTCTGAGAGTTGAAAAGTTCAGTTACAGGCTTGCTGTTCCTGAACTGTTTGAAAGTTTCTGTGAGGCCATTTTGCTTGGGCTGAAGGAGGGTCTCTCTGTTGATCAGTGGCAGTGACTAACATTGAGCAGCTTCCTGCCCCCATAGAGGTGGTTACTGACTTGAAACTGTAGTTTTATTGGCCACTAGGGGTCATTTCCATAACTCCTTCATCTTCCTCTCTTAAAACCTAGTTGCCTCGTGGTTTGGGCGTCTTTTCAGGCTTGTTGGCTGTTGGTGAAGCACCCTCCAAGAGGAAAAACGCTGAGAGAAGAAGGAGCCACTTTGAGATTTTAAGTATTTTTTCTGTTTATTTGCTAAGTTTTTCTGCATAGCTGCCTAGCTTGAGCATTTTCTGGCTTGTTAAACTTGATTTCTGTATTAGTAGCTGTATTTAGAGCACAACCAAAAGCTGTTTGCTGAATTTCATGTTTGCACTTAATTTTAAATCGTTTTTTCTTAAAACTTGCATATTTTCTGTCCTTGACCTAGCACTCTTGTGTGGGGTCATTTACTGCACTGTTATAACTTGATATTACTTGTGAACCTCTGCTATCTCTGTAAAAACAAAACAAAAAAAATCTTACTTTTTCCCCCTTTTCTGAGAGTTAAAAAAAGTTCAGTTACAGGCTTGCTGTTCCTGAACTGTTTTAAAGTTTCTGTGAGGCCATTTTTGCTTGGGCTGAAGGAGGGTCTCTCTGTTGATCAGTGGCAGTGACTAACATTGAGCAGCTTCCTGCCCCATAGAGGTGGTTACTGACTTGAAACTGTAGTTTTATTTTCCTTTGGGTCTATTCCTGCTTCTTTCCAGCCCCTGCTATCAAGCACGCTTAACGTGCTTTAGCTGATTTAGCTGAGTTGCCACTAGAGCAGCATCGGGCAGCCAGTTAAACAAGGTTAAACTCTTTCTGGCTCCAGAAAGTCTGTTCTTCAATTTTTCCCTTAGCACTGCTCTGTTAGGAACCTAAACAGTTTACACCTACACTAAAAAGTGCAGCACTTGTTCCAAATAGCTTTTTCTTCTCAAAAAGCTCAGCACTTGTCTTATAAGCATATCCCTTGTCTTATAAGCATTCTCTTTGCAGGTCAAGCACTCCTATATTATACAAATCTCTCACTAGCAAAACCCCCAGGAGTGCCCACTTCCCTGCTAAGCCCACTACTTTTCTGTCTCATACCAACTCATAATTCTTTCTAGCATGTCGAAGGGTCAGATGCTGGCGTCCTCTCCTGCCCATTTGGTGAATCTGGGAATTCTGAGACAATGTTACAATTGCCTCATGTACACGGACAACCCTCTCCTCCTCCCACGTAACACTAACACTTGTGAGAGATGCAGCTATTTAGCCAGACTGGAGGCTGAGCTCTCTCAACTCAGGACTGGCAAGACCAGGCAGGAGGAGAAGGCAACTACACACACCACAATACCAGTCTCACATAACTCAACCACACCACTGAATCAAACACATAAACACACTAAGACATACTCGGAGGCTCTGAGTAAAAATTTACCTAAACAGCAGAGGCCTCCAAAGCAGACACCCAAGCAACTGCAAACTCAATACACCACACAAACAACACATAAACAACAAAATCAGTGTGCAAAGCAGTCACTGCCCTTAAGGCCAAATACAACACCAAACATACTTGTCATAGGTGACTCCATAGTCAGACACACTGACGTCCCGCTCACCAGACTGAGTAAGGAGAAGGTCACAGTAAGCTGCCTGTCGGGCTAGAATCCGCCACATAACACAAGCACTCAGGTCTCTCAACAGCAGGTACAAGTACGACTCAGTCATTGTCCACGCTGGTGTCAACGACCTGAGACGTACCTCCTTGGACTACATGAAAAGAGACATTGAGGAGCTCTCTGATTATGTAGCCCAGGCAGGTATGACCCTGACCTTGAGCAGTATCCTACCTTCACCTAGAATGATGCCACAATACAGTGATAAGATGATCAGCTTTAATAATTGGCTTAAATTCTGGTGTCATTCAAAGGGGATCCAATGTCTGTCTGCCTGGGATGACATGCTGGACAAGCCATGCTGCTTCGCAAGGGACGGCTTGCACCTGTCACCCCTAGGCTTCTGGATATTGGCAAAGGCTCTTGCCACCCCCATAGTGCCTTTTTTAGGCAAGGCTCAAATTCTAAACCTACCACCCTAGAACACAAAAAGTAAAAAACTAAGGGTAATGCTGCTCAATGCCAGAAGTCTCAATCTCAAGATGCACGCACTCGAGGCCCTTCTCAGTATGGAGAACATCGATGTCTGTGCTGTGACAGAAACCTGGTTCAAGGCTCCTGAGAGCACCCCAGCACTAGCAGGTTTCACCTCATATCATGTTCCGGCCCCAAAATCCGGACAACACCAAGAAAGGAGGGGGGGTGTCCATATTCATAAAGGACACCCACACCTCAAGGTTGGTGGCAATGCACGATGCATCGGAGACCATCCAGGTGCAATTAACCATAGGCAAGACTGCTCTGCTATTTGTAGCATGTTACAGGCCACCCTCTCAAACTCAGGAACCTCATATGGCCTTCCTGAAAACAATGGAGGGGATAAATGTATCACCAAACACCATCATACTAGGTGACTTCAACTACCCTAATATAGACTGGGAACACTACTCAAGCCCAAACACTCTAGCCCAAAGGTTCCTGGAGTTCATAAACTCAAATGCCATGGAACAACTAGTCACCATCCCCACAAGAGGAGAAAACATACTTGATCTCATCATCATGAACATGGGATCACAATGTTCAACACCGGAAGTATACCCCTCACTGGTGAGATCAGATCATAAACTAATCTCTGGAGGTCCTCATCCCGCCCCCACCTGAAATAAAAAAGACCACAGTGAAAAACTTCTCAAAAGTCGACTTCACACTTCTAAAAACTAGTGTGGTATCCTTTAAGGCCCCTGAGCCAGTGGTAAACATTACTCAAACCGCTGAATCACTTACAAATGCCTTCTACCAGCACCTACAGGACTGCATGGATCAGGCAATCCCAAACAAAACTAAGACTCTTTGTACCAAAGGCAAGCATCCAGTCTGGTGGACCCCAGCCATAAACAAGCTCTACAACAAAAGGAGGAAGCTACTACAAGATAGAGCAAAATCCCTGAAAGGTAAGACACCTTTGATCATTATAAGTAAAAAACTAAGAGCTCTCATAAAATCATCCAAGGCAAATTTTGAGAGAAAAATCGCCAAGGACTCAAAAGACAATCATAAGGCCTTCTTTTGCTATGTTAGAAACCTAGGAGGAAACTCCCAGATATGCTCAGAATTAGTTCAAAATGATGTGAAGATTACTGAACCTACACACATTGCCAACATACTGGCTGACAGGTTCAGTGCAAACTTCTCCCCTCCCCAAAAGGTGAGACATCTTTACCAGAGTATTGTAGACCCCCATACATCTCCAATGCCCAGGAGAGAACTGCTCTCTCCAAAGCAAAAAACACAGCATCCATGGGACCGGATGGTGTCCCCGGCTGTGTGCTCCATGAACTCAATGAGGAATTAAACCCGCAGTTAGGACAGCTGTTTAATCTTAGCCTCACCTCAGGATACATACCCAAGTTGTGGCGCACGGCGACTGTGGTCCCACTTCACAAGGGCGGTGCCTCCACCGACCCTGGAAATTACCGTCCCATTAGCTTGACAAGCCTTATCTGCAAAGCCATGGAGAGGATCATAATGGAACTCATAAATAAAGACATAGGGAACTTGCAGACTTTGGATCCAACCCAGTTTGGCTTTGTCAAAGGCAGATCATGCCTTTTAAACTTGGTTGACTTTTTCGAGACAGTCACCAAGGCCATTGATGAGGGAAAGGCAGTCCATACAGCCTACCTTGACCTGGCAAAGGCCTTCGACACAATACCCCACTCAGGTATCATCGAAAAACTCATCAGCTTGAATGTAAACCCATACATCACAAGATGGGTTGCAAACTGGCTAAGTGACAGAACCCACAGGGTCAGAGTTGCTGGAGCCATGTCAGACTCAAAGCCTGTCACAAGTGGTGTCCCGCAGGGCTCAGTCCTGGGTCCACTCTTGTTCAGCATCTACTTTTCTGAAGTACAAGCAAACACAGGAGGGCTATGGCTGACAAAGTTTGCAGATGACTGCAAACTGGGCGAAGTCATAGTCGAAAACGCATCTGACACAGATATCCTTCAGAAGGGCCTCACAGAAACGGATAACTGGTGCCAGAGCCATGGCCTAAAGTTAAATGCCAAGAAATGCATAGTCATACCCTTCAGGAAAAACAAGGTTACCCCTAGCTACCATATAGGTGGCAATCCACTGAGCACAGAAGAAGTCATCAGGGATCTGGGGACCCAGGTTGACAGTAGCCTTTCGTTTGACACTCATGTTGCTAAAGTAGTTAGGAAAACCTTCTACATTGCCCACCTGATCATGAAGGGATTCACATCTAGATCAAGGGAGGTCATCGTCCCCCTGTACTCATCACTCATTAGACCTATGATTGAGTACAATGCCCCATTCGGAATGTATCTGACCCGACACCTGCAGCAGCTGGAAAGGCCCCAAAAGTTCCTCACCAAAAGGATAAAGGGTCTCAAAAATATGTCTTATGCTGCCCGACTGAAAGAACTCCAGCTGTATTCAGTCTCATACCGCTTGCTCAGAGGTGACCTGTGCCTGACATATAAGGCCATGTCAAACCCTGATTTGATGAATATGCTTCACCTCAAAAATCTAGATCCCTCAGAACCACAAGGGCGGAGACTTAAACCTTGACACGGTTATTAATAGAACATGCTGGAGGGACAGATTCATCACCCAGAGACTCCCTATGCTGTGGAACAAAATCCCGGTACATGTGAGGCAGAGCACCTCGCTGGCCTTGTTCAAGAGGAATCTTGACCAATGGATGGGGGATCGCAGATATACCCCAGGGATTACTTCAGTGTCACTGCTTGACAGAGGCACAGCAAAATAATAGGCATAGTTTTATTCAAACTAAAGGGGTGGCGAAAGCCAAATAACTATGGGCTAGGCTTATAAATGCCCTTGGGCAGATAGCCTAGTATGAACCTATGAACCTATGAACCTATGTACTGTGGCATCATTCTTGGCGAGGGTAGGATGCTGCAAATGGTCATTGTCATACCGGCCTGGACTACATAATCGGAGAGCTCATCTATGTCTCTTTTCATGTAGTCCGGGGAGGTACATCTCAGGTCATTCACACCAGCATGGACTATGACTGCATCATATTTCTACTTGCTTTGGGGTTACCTGCATACTTGTGTTATGGGGCGTATTGTAGCAGCCTACAGGCAGCTTACTGTACCCTTTCCCTTGTTCAGTCTGGTGTGTGGGACAGCAGCATGTCTCACTATGGAGTCACCTATTACAACTGTATCAGGCATGTTGTTTCTCCTTCTGGCCTGTGACTGATTGGCACACCAGCTTTGTGTACTATGTGTTGCATGTGCTATGTCTGGAGGTTGTTTGATTGGGTGTCTGCTTTGGAGGCCTCTGTTGGTGTGGTTTGTTTGTAATTCGGGCCTCAGGGAATGTTTTTCTGTGTTTATGTCTTTGGTTTGCAGTTGTCATAGGTCTATGTGGGACTGGGTTTGTAGTGTGTGTGGTTACCTTCTCCTCCTGACTAGTTTTGGGAGTACTGAGTTGAGGGAGCTCAGCCTCCAGTTTGGATAAATGGTTGCATCTCTCACATATATTTGTATTTCTTGGGGGGAGTTGAGGGTTGTCTGTGTACTTGGGGCAGGTGTAACATTGCCTCAAGATTCACAGATTCAACTTGTTGTAGCTGGCCTTAGTGGATTGTATGTGTGGACATATCTTATTGCCATACTACTGATCAGTGATTACTTCTTTTTTTATGTTTGCTCTATCATGTAGTAGCTTCCTCATTCTCTAGCATGGTTTGCTAATGGCTGGAGTCCACCATGCCAGATGCCTGTGTGTATGGCATTGTGTCTTGTTTTAATTTAGGATTGCATAATCCAAGCATTCCTGGCGGTGTTCATGGAATGCCTGTATAACAGGTTCTGAGGTGTGGCCCATATTTTGCACCTGCACAGGGCCTTTGATGTATTCCACATCAGTTTTGAGGAGTGCAACTTTTGCTTTACACATGTTTTTCACTCTGGTTTTCTGGCCAGGGACTGTGGTCAGGATGTGTATATCCAGTGTGATTACTCTATGGTCTGGTCTTACCAGTGACCAATACACTTCTCATCTTGCCATCCAGTACCCATGTTGCTGATTATCACATCCAGTATGCTTACCCCTCTTGTGGGAGTGGTACGTTGTTCCTGGGCATTTTGGTTTATGGATTCTATGAACTTTTGTCCTACAGTGTTGGAGCTAGTATAATGCTCTCAGTCTATGTCTGGGTATTTTCAGTCACCCAATATAATGTGGTTTGGAGGACTTGATATATTCATGTATTCCAACATAGGCCAGGTGCAATTCCTGGTGTTGTGATGGTAGTCTGTAGCAGGCTATAAACTGGGAGGCAGTTTTAGCCACTGTTACTTGAGCATGGCTAGTCCATGCTGCTTCTTGTTGTGGTACCAACATGGGGTGTGGTTATCCTTGACAATTATTACTAGTCACCCTCCTTTTGTAGCTTGTTCCATGTTTTGAGGCTGTACAGCACAGTATGAGGTGTAACCTGGTAGTGTTAGGGTGCTGTTGTGAGCCTTGACCCAGTTTAATGTTATAGCACAGATATCAATATTCTCCATACTGGGTGAGTTTAGACTGCATGCATCTTGCTGTTTAGACTTCTGGCATTGGGTAGCATTACATCTAGGTTCTTATCCCTTCTGATACCTATGGAGGTAGGTTTGTGTTTTGAGCCTTACCTATTCAGGGCACGCTGAATAACAGCCTTTGCCAGTATCCATACAGCCTGTACTGATAGGTGTACGCCAGTCCTAGCAGGTGGAGCATCATGTCATGCTCAGCATGTCATCCCAGGCTGGCACACATTGGATCCCCTTTGACTAACTGCAATACTTCAGCCAGTTATTGCAATTGATCATCTCATTGTCATATTGTGGCATGATGCTTGGTGAGGGTAGGATGTTAGTCACGGTCCTCAGGTGTGCATACAGTACATGGTGTTACATTACTTAACACATGGCATTCATGCCTCAGGTGGTGCTGCAGGGCTGCCTCTGTCGGATGCACATATTACACTCCCTGTACATGTTTGTGAGCAGGTCATGTCATTTTCGGTATCCCTGTTATTATTTGAGTGAGTCAGAGAGGAGTATTATTCCCAGGGTTCCTACTGAGCCAGTGTATGTGCTATGCGTTGCCTCTTTGCCAAGGCCAGGGCATACTGGGCACGCCTCCTACTGCCTACTGGGGCAGGCTCAGGTTGTTCCTCCTCTGAGTCACGCTCTGCCTGTGATGGCCTTGGCAATGGTGGGGGGCTGTTTGGCCCAGCCCTATGCTGGTCCTGCTGCAGCTGTTTTCGCAAGATCATATTATGTAGAATAGCACATACCATGACAATTTGGGTAAATATAGTTGGTGTGTACTGCAAGGCTCCACCAGATGTGTCCAGACACCAGAACTGTGACTTGAGCAGCCCAAACACATGCTCTATTACATTACGTGTTTGTGCATGTGCCTCATTATGGCGTTCCTGTTCAGGTGTGTGTGCGTTTCTGATGGGTGTCATCAGCCACGGCTCCAGTGCATAACCTGCATCCCCCACTAGGTGTCCGTGTGGGATTTCCCCATTGGCAAATGTCTGGTACAGCTGCGTCAAATGCCAGATGTGGGAATCATGGTAGCTCCCAGGGCAGCCAGCACACACATTCATTATTATGCCCTGGGCATCACACACGACCTGGCAGTTGATGGAGGGGAAGCCCTTGCGGTTAATGTAGTCCCTACCCTGATCACCGGCTGGTGCTTTGATGCGTATGTGCATGCAGTCTATTGCACCCACTACCTCAGGGTATTCCGCTATTTGCTGGAAGAGACACATATTGCTGGCCAATATCTCACGGGCAATGAGGAAATATACATGATCACTGACATGTGCTGACATGGCATCCAGGAACTGGTGCAGTACCCTGGAGGCTGATGCCTGTGATATCCCCATCATATCACCAGTTGGTCTCTGGAAGGTACCTGTTGCTAGTATTCTTAGGCCAACACATACCTTGGTTTCCACTGGTATGGGTTCCCCTCTGTTGGTTCTGTGTGTGAGGCATGGCCTGCACAGCTCAACTATTTGCTGCAGGAGGTCTCTGTCCACTCTATAGCGCTCTACTATCTCCAGCTCATGTAACCCGTGGTAGGTGACCCTGGGCTTGTACACTCTTCTCCGTCTACTCACTGTGGGTTGTCTGGCACCATCTGCATTGTCACCACCCTCAGCAAGTCGCCTATGTCTCATTATGACAGCTATGGCAGCCCCTAACATTTCTGCTCTGAGTTCAGCTTTTTCAGTTTTCACTTCTAATAGCTTACTCCTGTCTTGCAGTGTCTCTTGAGAGAAACATCCTGCACTGCTGTTTGCAGAGTTTTAAGTGCTGGGCTGTGCTACTATTCTGCCTGTGTAATTGCCTGCTTCTAATTGTTTTCACCTGCTAGCTCCAGCAGTATTCCCTGCTAGCTTCCTACTAATTCAGTTGCTTCCTTCTTCCTTTCTGTTTCCTCAGGGGGGAGCAGCGTGCATACCAGCAGAAACACGCTCACAGTGGCTTACGCACACACACACATGCTTACACGGTTCACAATCGTGTTATTCAGGTTAAAACGCACGCACACCCACGCAAACAGTGTTACAAGTCTGCCAACAGGCTCCCACATGCTCAGTCTGCCTTACACGCGCGCATACTGTCCTACTCTCGCTTCATGGTGCGCACACGTGCGCATGCACGCCCAGCAAGAAACTTTGGTGTAGGCAACAGTGTACACCTTCCATTTCTTGACTTTCCCATGCTTATGTTGTGGCACTCCTCTTTCCATGATATGTGTCTGACATCTGTCATGTAACACTGAACTCCAATAAACTGCATTTCTTTCTGCCATTCCCCCCTGTGATGTCACCTATCTCCTACTCTGTTCCTCCCCCTTATGTAACTCTTACACTACTCAGAATGTGCTCATTTGCTATGTGACAGTGGAATTCAGTATCCTAACACTCATTTTCATCAGATTGCCTACTAATGCTTAGTTACATGTCTTAGACTCAGCTTCCCCCCTTAGCAACCACTACATGGTGGCCATGTTGTTTTTGGTCTGCTGGTCCCTGCATTGTAAATCCATGTATTGCATAAAATCCACATTTGTGGGTTTATAACCTTCATTTTTATGTTTCTATACAGCGCACCCCATTTGCGTGGGGTTGCGCTGGGTTTAAACATCGGCCGAAAAAAAAATTATTTATTTCTCATATTTGCATCGGGGTACCTTGCCAATGGCCACATATTTGGCCATTGGCATGCTGCCTGACACATATGCACCCTTTATTTTGAGCTGACATGGCTCCATTGTGTTTTTTGCAGAAACGTACTCAGTTGTCAACTGAGTACATTTCTGCAGCTAAAACGGCTCTTACACAGGCTGTTTTGGGCTTCCTGGATTGCTAATCTACCTCATTTGCATGCTATTCGGCTGAGGTGAGGTGATTAGCATATCCACGCCCACTCCGTGTAAGAGATGTTTTAGCTGGTCTCTTACACGGACTTTAGGGCTGTTCCTAGATTGCAAAGGCTGCATGGAGTCTTACACTAATCTTAGACTCCATGCAAGCCTTCGTGAATCCTGCCCATAGTGAAAAAAAAAGCCAAACGCACAACAGCGAATGCTAGTGTGCATTCGCTGTTGTGAATTTGGCATTTTGAGTGGAGATCGCACTATAATGGGTATCAGGAAATATACCCTTTACCTCACTGTAGTGCAATCTTGGAGTTTATACGTATATATATATATATATATATATATATATATATATATATATATATATATATATATATATATATATATATATATATATATATATATATATATATATATATATATATATATATATATATAGTCCACTTTGCAATTCCTAAATGCTGAAATCTCGAATTTCAGTATTTCGAAATCACAAAGCCGAAAACCCAACCACAACTCACAAATCTGAAAGCACACAACCGTGAAATTCAAAATCCTGTAATTACGCTACACATACAGTACACATATAAACATACACAACCCCCCACAATCAAACATATTCATCTAAACTAAATATAAGCAGGGGGGCAAGCCCCCCTGCACCCCCACACCCCCCTACTTACTTAGTCTAACTCCGAGATCATACAAACATTAACACAAACGAAACACACACACACACACACACACACACACACACACACACACACACACACACACACACACACACACACACACACACACACACACACACACATCATACAGTCCCTCAAACACACACATAACAGACTCAACACACACTTATACACACTAAACCCCTAAATAACACACTTACACACACAAACTTACCAATATTAAACCCAAACATCCACATACCGTACCACCAAAAGCAGAATTTCAAAATATTCTTGCTTTGGGGTTTTGAATTTCGTGCGTCTGCCAGTTTTGAAAATGTGAGTATGTGGCTTTGTAAGTTCGAAATACTTAAATTCAAGATTTCAGTATTCCGAATTTACAAAGTGGACCCATAAATATATATATATATATATATATAGACATAGATATACAGTAGATATATGGATTCAGTTTATAATCTCCAAATACTGAAATATCGAATTTCAGTATCTCAAGACTATAAAGCCGAAAAATCACAAAGCTGAAACTTTAAAACCGCAAAATTTAAAACCATGAACGTAACATAAACAAAATGCTACACCACACAAATACAAATGCACCTACCTGCTCTCACTACAAAAAAACAAACCAACACGCACAAACACAACCAAACTAACACACACACAACCACCCTTGCTAAAAGCAGGGGGGCAAGCACCCCTGCACTCCCCATTTGGGGGTCTGTGCCGCCCACACCACCCTACTTATATATACTAACTCTGAAGTCGCACTAAACACATAAACACATAAAACTCACCACTACACACACTCACGCACTCTAAATTCCCTACCCAATATCCTTAAAAAAACACCACATACCTCAATCCCCAGCTAAATCCACAAACTGCACCGCATGTCACAAACACGAAAACACAATAGAGAATGCAACATTTCCACATTCGCAATTATGCAGCTTCGCGTAACTGCACTTTTGACTTTATAGTCTTGAAATACTGAAATTTGATATTTCAGTATTTTATTATAAAATGAAACCATATATATGTATATATACATATATATATATATATGTATATATAGGTCTACTATACATGGTCGACATTTCAGAATGTCGAAGACCATATGATTCAAAATGTCGACCATGCAATAAAATAAAAAAAACACAAACAATTTACCTTCACACTGCTATCATAGGGGCTACGTCCCCAGCACCCCCGTAACTTAAATATACCAACTCCAAGATCGCACTACAATGTGGAAGATGGAAATCTTTCCATTCCGCACTGTACAGAGATGCCAGTTCCACATGGTCGACATTCCAAATGTTGATCATATGGTCTTGGCCATATGGTCTAAAACATTCTGAAATGTCAACCATGTGTAAGGGGCCCACACACACACATATATACATATATATATATATATATATACATATATATATATATATATATATATATATATATATATATATATATATATATATATAAACATATATATATATACATACATATATATATATATATATATATATATATATATATATATATATATATATATATATATATATATATATATATATATATATATATATATATATATATAGATAGATATATATATATGTATATATATATATTAATATATGTAGCAGCTGGTGTGGGTGCAGCCCCCCCACATGGGTGGTGCAGGTGGGCTTGCCCCCCCCTGGAAAACGTTTGTAGGAGAAATCCGGAAGTGCATTCTTGAGTGTTGGCTTTCTTTAAGTAAGAGGCTCACAATTGTGAGCATTCAATGTTGCTGTTTCTGATATTTCAAGTCAGGAAAGTAAACAATCGCACAAGTGTGTTGCGACATTTTAAAGGTAAACCAAATAAAACTATATTAATAAAACTAAACAAGAACATGTACTAATTTTTTTGATTTGTTGAATACACAGGACAAAAAGCTCATGAAAACTTTGGTATATTTGCAAGTTGGGAGCTATTATTAACTCCGCAAGTGATGTTGACACCCTACAGGAAGGCCTCACTGAGACCAATGACTGGTGTCAGAACCATTGCCTTAAGCTCAATGCCAAAAATGTGTTGTCATCCCCTTTGGGAAAAACTCAGTTCCCATGAATTACAACATCGATGGAAGTCCACTGAGCACAGAAGGCGTTATAAGAGATCTGGGAACACAGGTTGACAGCAACCTGTGATTTTGACCACCACATTGCCACTGTGGTCAGAAAGTTCTTCTGTGTGGCACATCTCATTACTAAGGGTTTTGCATACAGGAAGAAAGAAGTCATTGTCTCCCTCTGCTTTTCCCTCATTGGGCCAGTCATCGAGTACAATGCCCCATTTGGCATGTACCTCACTAGACACCTGCAACAACTGGAGAGGCCGCAAAAGTACATCAAAAAGAGGATCCTATGCCTTAAACACTTGTCCTATATGGACAGACTAAAAAAAAACTCCAACTTTTCTCTGTCTCATCTCACCTGCTCTCTGCTTGACTTACAAAGCCATGCCTGACTCAGCTCTGCTAGAAATACTACATGTAAAGAAATCCCAATCCCTCCACACTACATGCTCCAGAGACCTCAACTTTATTACCACAATCAACAGAACATGCTGAAGGGACAGGTTCATAACCCAGAGACTGCCCATGCTATGGAATAGACTTTCCATACATGTCAAACAGAACACCTCACTGGCCATCTTTAAGAGAAATCTTGATGAGTGGATGGGAAATAGAAAATTCACCTCGGGGATCAAGCTAGTGGCTCTACTTGACAGAATCACTGGAAATGAATGTCTGGTGGCACGATGCCAGGGTAATCCTATGGGCTAGGCTTGTAAAGGCTCCAGGGCCATTAGCTTAGTACATGCCTATGAACCTATAAACCTAAGTATTACCACATTATTATTTATTTTATTTATTTCCAGTTTGATTACTGGGGAAGTCCACTGGGCCCTGAGAGCCCATTTTTAGTTTAGGCCCAGGGAGAAAAGCTCCGTGAAACAGATTACAGTAAAGATAGCAGTCCAATAAGACTTAAAGTACAAGTACATAGCAAATAATACAAAGCATGAGCAATATTGCCCATAGTGGAAAAATATTGTGCAGATACATTTTAACAAATTCACACAGTTAAAGTCAAAAGCTATTTACAATACTTACAGAGTGTGAGAGATCATGTGGGAATTGGCTATAGAAGGTTATAGCGAGCTAAAAGGTGCTTAGGAAATCAAGAGGATACCCTCCCAGGGACTTAAAAGAGTTCTAGGTAGGGAGAATGCAGTTACATTTCCATTTGGAGGAGTTGTAGGTGTAAAACTGAGTTTTGAGGTTGTTTGTGTTTGACATTGTCCTTAGTGTGGAAGGGAGAGAGTTCCATTTCTTACCTTAGGAGAAGGAGAGGAGAAGTTGTCCAGCAGGAAGTTTAGGTTTGTGGACAGTAATTAAGATTTGGTGTTCAGATCTGAGAGTTCTATTTGGCGTGTTTGGGGGAAGGATGTTAGTTAGAGTGGGGCATTTGGTTGGATTAAATATTAGTCTATGTGCCGTAGTGAGCTGGAGGAAGTCCAGGTAATTTGTGAATTCTAACAAGTTGAGGGATTGAAGGGTAACACAGTGATGAGTGGAATGTTTGGCTTTGGTGGCAAATTTAGAAATTTTGTTATAACAGCTTTCACGTTTGGAAGTAATGGAAGAGGATAGGTTAGTTGGTAGCAGGGCGCCATACAGAAGGGAGGGAAGGAGGTAAGAAGAGACCAGAGTATGTCTGGTAGAAGTAGAGAGGAAGGGGTTGTTCCTGTATAGCATACCTAGTTTTTGGTGGGTTTTCTTTATATTTTGCTGAATATGGATGTCGATCTTGAGGTGTTTGTCTATAGTTACATTGAGTAGTTTGGCAAAGGGAACGGCTTCTATTGGAGAGTTGTTTAGGCTAAAGACTTGGAAGGAATTTTTATCAAAAGAGAAAGATGTTGAGGGTGAGAATAGTAGTATTTTAGAATTGTTAGCATTGACAGAAAGGTGATTTTGACGCATCCAGATCTCAGTAGTTGAGAAGGCAATCTGAGCTTTAGATAGGAGTTAAAGGAGGTTAGAGGCAGAGCAGACAAGGGTAGTTATCTGCATAATGGATGACTTTGGCATTAGGAATAGCAGAGTAAAAGTTATTGATAAAGATATTAAACCGCATTGGTCCAAGGATGGACCCCTGTGGTATTCCAGTAGGGTAGGTAATAAAGGTGAGGTGCCATTTTTCCATTTCACAGCCTGAGATCTATCTGACAGATAGCTTGAGAACCAGGAAAGAGAGTTTTGGGAGAGATTTAGGTTTGGAAGGTGACTTAGAAGGTGCTTATGGGAAACAGTATTGAATGCTTTAGAGAGATGTAGGAGCACTGTGGATACTAAGTTCCCAGAATCTCGGGCTTGATTGACAGTTTCTAAGAATGAGAGTAGAGCTGTTATGGTGTTATGTCCTGGTCGGAATCCATGTTTGGGTAGGGGTAAGAAGTTGTTTTTTAGTCAAAAAAGGTATAAGTTAGAGGTTGATGCATTTTTCTAGGATTCTGGAGATTAGAGAGAGAAGAGCTATAGGGCGGAAGTTTGAAATGTTACTGTTTTTGCCTCCCTTGTGGAGAGGAAGAATAAAGGCAGAATGCCAGAGTTTAGGGACATAGGATTCCTTTATGCATTATTAAGTAGGATACGAATTGGGAGAGCTATACTATTGGCAGCAGGCTTGAGAAAGGAAGACGGGATGTTGTCAGGTGCATTAGAGCAGGGTTTAAGTTTGGATAGAAGTCTTTTTATGTAGTTAGTGGAGACAGGTTTAAGCTCAAACATATGGGGGAAATTATTTGGGGACTTAGATAAGGTAGAATGTAAGAGAGATGGGTCGTCGTTGTGAAAAGTTTTCGTTAGTTCGGATATTGACTCTGTAAAGAAAGAGTTAAATAGTGGGGCTAATTCGAGGTCAGATTTACTTGGGTCTGGACAGGGGTTATTTTTGGAGCCTGGGTTGAGGAGAGAGTTTATGGAGTTCCAAAAAAGCCTAGGGTTTTGGGGATGGTTTGACTGGAGCTTAGTGTAGTAGGATTTTTTGATTTGAATATTTGTTTTTTTGCAATGTTACAGAGCTGTGTATATTGGAGAAGGGTTTTGGGAAGTTTATTCTTTTGGTAAAGCTTCCAGGATTTGTTTCTTTGATGCATAATGTGCTTTGTTTCTTTGGTTAACCAAAGGGAGTTATAGTTTTTATTCTTTTTTTCCCTGGTGGAGCTAGGGAATTTAGAGTGTCTAGGAAAGTAGAATTAAAGTGGTCTATGGCTTTATCAAGTGTAAGGGTTTTTAGAATGTTCCAATTAATTTGTTTGAGATAGTTAGAGAAAGTTTTGGGGTCAAATTTACTAACGTTGCAGGTCTGAATATATTGATGTTGGTGTGGATGGGAGGTGGTTGCACGGTAAATGAAAGCTGGGAGGTGGTCACTAATAGACTCAGGGATGGTGCCAGAGTTGGTAATTTTATTTGGATGGATAACTAAGATCCAGTCAAGAGTGGATCCTGGGGGATTTGTTTTATTGTGTCTAGTGATGGAGTTGGTTACTTGAGTAAAAGTTAGGGGTTAATAGACAGGGAGGGTATGGGACTGTTGATTTTATTCCAGTCGATGCCAATCCACCGGAAACCAAAAAACTTGTAAAATAAACAAGAGCAAAACGCCAACTGGATCCACAGAACAGTTCCTTTTATTAATACAACACAAGTTGTGTTGTATTAATAAAAGGAACTGTTCTGTGGATCCAGTTGGCGTTTTGCTCTTGTTTATATTATTCCAGTCGATGTTTACATCACATAGTATGTAAGTTTCAAGGTTAATTTCAGCTGAGGCCCATTGGAGTATGTCTTTAATGGTTGAGACGTTATTTCTAGGTGGGAAATAAAGGGCAATGATACAGAGGCTTGTGTGATTATTCATTTTTAATAGACCAACTGTTAGTTCTGCATTGGCAAATATAGGAATGTGGTTTGGTAGGGGAATTAAGGTAAGTAGATTGGAATAGATTAATGCAACACCTCCACCTTTTTTCTTTGGGCAGTCACATCTAAGAGTGTGAAATCTAGAGGGTAGGATTTCAGAGTCAGAGATGTGGGGTTTGAGCCAAGTTTCAGAGATGGCTACAATGTCAGGTCGGTTATGACTTAGCCATGCTTGAAACTGATGTGCTTTGTTGTTGAGACTCTGGGCACTGAGTGTGAAAAATTTAAGAGTATTGTAGGGGGATGAAAGGTTAGAGGAAGGGGGGGTAATTGTTATTTGTGGGTGGGTTAGGTATGGGGTTGGGGTGAATATCTCCAGCTAAGACGAGGTTATTGAAGGAAGTTATTTTAGTCTGTTTTGGTTTGGATTTAGGGTATTCTGGATGGTCTAGTATTTGTTTAAGAGTAAGTGTCGTATCAGTAGTGGAAATAATTTTAGGAGTAAAAATGTGCAGAGGGTTGAGCTGAAACAGAGGGGAGGAAATGGAAAAGAAATGATTATTTGTGTGAGGGAGGAGATGGTTTTGTGTGAGAGTATGGTAAGGAGTAGAGAGTGGAAGCTGATTGGAGGTATAGGAGCTGGCATGGTATAAAGTTGTTAGGAGTAGTAGGAGGGAGATGGGGGTTCAGAGTGTTAGGAACAGTAAAGACAGCATGGTTAGAAAAAGGTAGTTTAATATGGGAGGATTTGTAGTTGGAGAGAAGAGCTGTGGGGTGAGAGGGGGTAGTGAAAGAGTGATGTATGTAATTAGTGATGCATTTGATTACTGTGGATGAAAGGAGGAGGGGTAAAGAGGGGAAGGGTTTGATTGGATGGTTGACTGTGGGTGAAAGGAGGAGGGGTAAAGAGGGGAAGGCTTTGACTGGATGGTTGTCTTGAGTGGGTGGGGAACGGTGGAAATAAAAGTAGGAGTAGTGGGGGCAGGTGGAAATTGGGGACAGGGTAGGGGAGCAGAGTGAGCCTGCAGGGCAAACGGAGTGGGTAGATCCAAGGAGCGGGAAGAAAGCCAGTGAAAATTTATCAGTGAAATTGAGAACTATCTCAGAGGTAAGGAGGCACTGGCATAAAGCACTGTGTGTGTGAAATTAGAAGGATGCAGAGGGTTGACAGGGGATAGGAGCTGAAAACAGGGCGGTAGCAGTTTAGCAGAAAATAGTAAGTATTAATAGGGCTAAAACAGGGCAGTGCTTTGTGCTTGTATTAAAAGATAGGTAGTGGTTGAACAGTGCCATCTGGTGGCCTAACTGAGTAAGTGCAATGGTAAGCTATGAGCACTCAGAGAAGGGGGAAAAAGCCTAGGAGAGTAAAGAAAATAAAATCCAAGGCAAGGAAGACTGTTAGTGAATGCACGCAGGGTTAATATACAACAGTGGTAAGTATGGGATATATTTTTATTTTACAATAAGGTACCTATATGTTTAAAGTTAGTTCTTGGGGAGGCAGAGTGGTTACAGAAACACTGCAGGATCCCCTTAGGATGAACTTTACAAAAATAGCAATACGAATCCCAAACAAAAACAATACCAGGTAGTACTTACATGCGAGCTCACTAGTGGGGATTCCCATGAAGCAAGGCAGAAAAACTAAGTCAAAAGATGGTGCCTTTCTACATCAAGTTTTTTGACACCTCTGTAATTAAGCAAGAGTGGGAGGGAGTTGTGCAATTTGAAGGCGGGGGAGGGGGTAGACACAAAGCAATACAAGGTTGTGAGTCAGAAAAACTGGACTAGGCCAGCTGCTAAAAAGAAAACAGAAAAGCCAAACTAAGTCAATTCCAGATCAGTGTAGTGCAGTAGCTTCCTAAATGACTACAAATCTTATGCTACTAATCTAGTACAGTGTGGTGAAAAGGACCACCACTTCTACAGGGAAAAATAATTGAAGTATGGGCTGCAAGTACATAGGTAAACTTTTTCCAGGAGGAAGTAGCTTTAAGTAATTGACCTAGGAGTATAATAGGAAGAGAAAACTGGGGGGGGTGGTCCAGTAGTGTGCATATAACATTATTAAGTAACACATTCTGATCTGTATTAAGCAATAAATATATTTAATGATTTAGGTTGCTTAATACTGCATCTGATGCTTGGACCATACCTCAGACTCTCAAGATTTTGAAGGGATGCCCCTAATTTGTTCTTAGATTTTTGCCTCATGCTTCCTAAAACTGAGAGTTATTTTGTAAAGCTAAGCTTATAGCAGCAACTTTAAAAATTGTTCCCAAATTGGTGCCCCTCCCAGAATTATTTTTTGTCCATTTCTCTGTAAAAAAAGTTGAGAAGTATGACTTGGGCACAACTTAGTGGGTCTATATTACATTATCGAATCACTAAATGCTGAATGGCTAAATACTTGAAACGGCCATTTATCTAATCATTTGTTTGGGGGGCTGCGCCCCCCACACCCCCTGCTACTTATATATTCCAACTCTGAGGTCGCACTACCGAGGGGAAAGGGCAAATATCCCATTCCCCACTGTACTGTCACCCCACAAAACACACTTCGATGAATGGCCATTTTGAGTATTTGGCTGTTTGGCATTTAGTGTTTCGATAATATAATAGGAACCCAATTTAGTATATATATAATCCAGAACAATAAACTTATAAAGTGCAAATAAGTTGTACCTCTTAATGCTTTAGAAAATTCCTTTGAGGAGATACAGTATTTTGCTGAGCTGCCATTTAGAAAGAAAAGCTATGCACTTCATAATTAGGTAAACCAAAACTCCATGCTGTTGTATTCATGTGGCTTTTACTTTGATGTTGAGAAACAATTAATTCAAATGAACAATTTCTCCAGGATATTTCCTTATCAACACACCCTGTAATGCTCATACTAAAGTAAACCAGTATTTCAGATTTGCATATCCTTTATAAATTGCTTGGAATGATAAACATTTCTAAAGTGAATTTGAATAGATTGGCATTCAAATACAAAATGTGTTTCGTATATCATTGTTGACAAAGGGTGATACATTTACTTTGCTTTATAGATAATGTAAACTTACATCATTCCAATGAAGAAAACTGGTAAAAGTTTAGAGTCTTCTGAAACAAAAGTAGGATTACAGAGTGCACAGAATAATGAGTTTCTGCACTCGGTTTAATGTAAATTGTCATGTGCTGCATTTACAGAACTGGAGAAAATCAAAGGGCCTAGTATCACAGCTCCATGGTACTGTGGAATAAACTCTTGACTGTGAGTGACCCTGATGACTTGAGTTGTGGCTTAGATACTGGAAAAAACAGGCAGAGGATGATGGGAAGGAACAGCATCCTTGAGGAGTGTTTTCTCAGCCTGCTGTTGTCCTTCCCGCCAGTAAAGGCTTATAAGAAACATGTGCCAGTAACAGGTGGGATCTGGCATGTTGACAGTAGCCCTTGTCTGTGAATTTGACAGTCTATACAGACACAGATAAAGATCATAAGAGGGCACTGCAAGCACTCACATTGTCACAAGGTAATGGGATTAACTCTTAAGTAGATACATCCCAAGCATTAATTTTAGTGATAGCTGTGGATCCATCAGCAGCCTGGCGGATAACAGCACCATGTGTGTCATGATATGGTCTATCGGTACTTTGACTGTGGAGGGGAGTTATGAATCCTATATTAAGCTTTTTCTTGTTAGTGTATGGGCTGCTAATTGTCACAGTCTTTGGGATGGGAGAGCCACTCAATGGGCATTTAGTTTCAGCAGAGGATTATATGCTCACTGCCAAGGTCAAAGCACCCTCATGGCTTCCTGGATGATGGCCCTCAATTGTTAACAGAAAGAGGCTTGATGGTCAGCAGGCAAGAGTGCAAGTTGCACTTGGCAAAAAAAGAAGGAAAAGAGACAAACTGAGGCAGAATAAGGGTTTGCAAGAATAGTCCACCCTTTCATATACTCTTTACCCTCCAATATGTTCTTCCCTCTCTTCTCATCCTTTCTTCTTCTACTCCTATCTAATCTCACCTCATATCGTACCCAGCTAAACCCACAACCTAATACTCCTACCTCCTCTCACTACACTATAAATACCCATAGCTACTATTCCTCTCCCATATCACCCAACACTCTTCTCCAGTACTGAATTCACTCTCCCCAAAATCAAATCGCTACCAAAAATCTCTCCACATTAGAAAATCAAACAGAAATTTCTCTCACCCCTCCCTATTATATAATTTCTCCTCCACCCTTGCAACATCCTCCAACTTTCCAGTGATATTCATCCCAACCCTGGCCCACACTTTAACTTAGCAACTCCTACCAATGGTGCACAAGCATTCCTGCAGGTACCTAATCTTAGTCCCAAACATCTCTCCTTTTACTTTATCCACATCCATAGCATTCTTAACAAGATAACTGAATTCTACTCTTGGATAGTCCAATACTTTCCCAACATAGTTACTCTCTCTGAAACATGGCTCAAACCACATAACACTGACAATGAATTTCTCCCCCCTGGTTACAACATTCTATGCCTTGACAGAACACACAAAAAAGGTGGAGGCATTGCCATTATGTACTCAGACCTCCTAACTTTATTGTCCCCTAACCAGCCCTCCCCCTTCTTTTGACCCAGCAGAACTCACTATTGCAAATTGTAAATTTAATGACCATAAAACCTTAACTATAGTCACCATCTACATACCCCCTGGAGAGAACATACCGTTATTTGAAGAGATTCTCCACTGGATGTCTAACAGTATACTTAATGAAACTATCATACTAGGCGATGTTAACACCAGTTGGCTTCCCTCATGTCCAGCTCCCCTACCACCAGCATAAACCTATATGGCTACACCTAGTTTATCTCTTCTCCCACTTTTCTTAATAAACCTACAAATACCAGTTCTATCCTTGACTGGATTCTTGTCTCCAAGCCTAACCTCTATCATCATCCGGAATCCCTAACAGATTCAGTGACCACTCTCCTATATGCATCCAAAGCAGGGTCAGCTTGTGCTATTGGACTGCAGCCCCCCCCCCCCAGCTGAAAAGGAAAGGAAAAAGGAAAATAAAAAATCTCCCTAAATAGACTCAGTACATGCATGTGAGCATTCCCAGAACTACGTACGCATGCATGCAGAATCCAGACTGGTTTAAGAGCAGTCCAGATTAGGTATAAGGCAGCAGATTACTGAAATTCCCAGACGTCTATGTGGTTACAACCGCATAGACTGGAAGGGGACTGGACTGCAGGATGGATATCCAGCCTGCTCTCGCTGGAATGTTACTTTATCATCATGGGGAGGATTACGAAAGAGGGAGGTTATTTCTTCAATGGAGATAGGCCAGTAAGTTTATTTCAGTGTGTGTGTGTAAAATGCCCTAGATAAATATACCTGGTGGCTAGAGAGACTCCGGCAACAGCAATGGTTAGAGAATAACTCAGGCTCAAACCTTGTACCTTGGGTGCAGGTAGCAAGAGCCTGAATTCCCTACCCACCATCACTTGTGAAAACTGCTCAGATTTTTGCCTTATATTTTTCTGGATTTAATTCACTAAATAATGACAAGCATTTGAATTTCAGACTTCATATTCCTCAGAAAGTACATGGTAACACAAAACCTTTTATTCTAGCAATTTTCTAAGTTTATAAGATCAATATTTTAAATTTGTCCCTATTTTTTGGGCTGCATTCCCCCATTATTGGCTTTGTCCAGGTTTTGTGCTAAGAGGATGGAAGCTATGGTGAGAACTGAATTCACTGAATATGTTTGGGGGGCTGTATTCCTCCATTATTGGCTTTGTCCAGGTGTTTTGTGCTAAGAGGTTGAGAGCTATGGTGAGAACTGAATTCACTAAATGATAGCCATTTAAGTTTCAGTCTTCCCATGTTTCAAGAAACAGTTGATTTGGCATAGTGGTATGTTGCTCTGACTGTAGTGCACAGGAACCTGGGTTCACGACTTGGCAGTGAGATGCATGGTGTTAATCCATAATTTTATTCTAGCAACTTTCCAAGATTATGCAAGCAATGTTTAGAATGTGTCCCTGGATTTTGGGCTTTGCTTTTTCCAGATTTCTTGTGCTGCAAAGTTGAGAGATACACTTGAGTTTCAAGTGAATTTTACAAGTAGCTGAGAGCTTCAGGTGAAGAGAAGTTTAGTGCTGCTTATTCTGGGTCTGCTTGCATTGTTAATACATAACAGGTATTGTACTTCCTTTTGATGCAGAAGGCTGTGGGTTCTACTCCCACAGTATGTAGATACATTGCTGATGCTGTACTGTGTTGTACTTTTAAAGGGGGTGGATGCTGCAGTCCTGAGTGTCTTCTTTTTGGTGGCAATACCTAGTAACTATGAACCTGTTATCAGTTTGCCATCTATTCCCTATTGCAATATTACTAGCTTATCATTTTTAATCCAACACAGGAAATGTATTCCTCAAGGCAAAAGGCACTTTATTTGTAAATGAAACAATGAAATAGAAAGTTGTTTTCTAGCAGCAACCTCTTCATTAGTTACAGATCTCTTTAATGTGGAATTGTTTAGATGACTTTTACTTCTGCAGATTGTGCATATTTACTCATACTGGTGGATTATAGAAGTTTTAATAAACTTTTATGATGGAAATGTTCTGAATTGGGCAGTTTTGATATTATTGGTGCATGCATTTTGTTTCATTTGTTTACTAGAAAAATATTCAAAACAATACATTTAAAACACCCTCTAACAGTTGTACTGTATTATACAAGGAATATAATTTAATACAATCAGGAAGGTGTATCAAAGAACACGTATGTTTCCTGTGCAAGTAGCCTATGATTTGAAAACAGCCCAAATTTGTATTTTCTTTTAATGTGGTTTTCAATGCTGTTTCAATGAATGTGAGTTTCAAGGGCAGAGAAGATTTAATGCTAAGTCTATTTTCATTGTGAGACTGCATTGCTTTCTTTAGCAGATGTCTATTAGTGTTTCTGCTGTAATATGTAAAATAAAACTTTTAAATGAAATCCAAATCATCGTAGACGTAAAGCAGTATGCACATTACAGGGTTTATGGTAAATGGGGTGAAATAGCCAAATAATGGGATATTGGAATGGGTGCAGGGGGGAGGCCCCATTCAACCAAACTCAAAGACAGCCCCGGCTGAACTATACCTCTCAACTCTCCAGATTTTTGCAGAATGAATACATTTTTTCTTATTTTTGGTTTGTTCCTCATAAAACTTGTTGTTTTCTGGCAAATCATTTAGGAATGAAGTCACTAAATAATGACAGACACTGAGATTCAGACTTTATACCCTTCAGAAAAAAATGCATACTAAAGCAAGACCTGTTATTCTGTCAACTGTCTAAGTTTATACAAAAGCAATTTTTAGTACTGTTTGTATGTTCCCCCAATATATTTGGCCTTGTCCAGATTTCCTGCATTAAGAGGTTGAAAGGTACTTGCAAATAAATTGCTTTATAGAATTGGGTATATCCAAACCTCTCAACTGTCTCTGTTGCACTCCCCTAATAATCCCTCTGCAAAATGGCACATTTGGAAGAAAGTGTGACAAGTTTACAATTAATAAGTAATTGTAATGATCAGAGTTATAGATTACTTTTAATTTCAGAAATGCATTTAGATTCTTATTTTGTTAGCTGCTCAAGTTAACAGTACTAATATTTAAAAAGTGTCCCTTCTTTGACAGGTTCCCAGCTGTATTGTGTGGCTATTTTATATTTTTGCATCGCATTTTTGATATGTTTTTCATAAAATTGTGGTTTTCTGGCAAATTAGTGAGAAATCATTAAAGATTGAAGTTAGAAAACAATGACAGACATTTGAGTTTCAGATTTCATACCCTTCAGAAAATTCATACTAATGCAAGACCTACAATTCTATTATCTTTCTAAGTTTATAAGAGCAATATTTGAAATTGTCCTTATTTTTGGGCCTTTTCCACTTCTATTTATGGCTTTGTACAGATTTCTTGCTCTGAGGCTGAGAGGTATGACAAATGTGTCAGGGCCATCACCATCAGCCCGAGACATTTCAAATTGTAACATACTTGTTGTACCCCACTCCCCCATGTAGTGACTCAGGATGTGTTCAAGCAAGGCAAGGAGCAGTTAAGTAAGTGTGCAGAGTATCCCACCATCCAAGGTAGGCACAAGTACTACAGTGGCTTTTCATCTGTTCTTTATGTTGCAGAATATTCTGGTTTTCTGTCATATTTTTACACTGTTGAATTATCTGTCTTGTTATTCAGAAAATGCATGTTGTAGCACTGGTTGGTCTGTGTTTAGGTAGCAATGCTTTAATGATAACCAGGTAAGCTTGTATGAGATTGTAAGATGCAAGTAAGTTTAATAAGCCTACTGTTAAAGAATTACCAACATTGAAAGCCTTTTTGTTGTTGCCATGCAGAGATTTACATAACTAGATAACGTATAAGCCTTAGGTATTGAACTGCATATGACAGTATTTGTAATAAAGGACAGGATGATACTATTTTCAGAACCTAATTACATTTGTTGGAGACTTGCAATCATCTTTGCAGGCTTTACTCGTAAACTAAACAGAATAGCAATCTATCATATGTGGTCCATAACCTGTGTAGTAATCCTTTAAGCAAGTTATCTTGAGCTTGTTTCTTTCTTGCTATTCATTGTTTTACTTTGATCATGCTTCCCTCATGAAACAAGTTAATAGTTGTTGTTAGGCAGCAGGTCTTTTTTGGATAAGAAACATTTTTACAAGTGGGGGTATCACAGAGATTGCTACTTTCAGCATGTTACTTGGCACTTTTATAACGATGAATATAAATTAGAATTAGAACCGTGGTGCAAGAAGTGGTTTGAGTTGAGTGCTGCTTTTTTTTATACTTGATTTTGACTGGCATTCCAGTAATGTATTTAAAAAGTAATTTATTTTTTCATACCTCACAACATTTTTGTTTCCATCTAGATGTTAAGTAAGCTGGCATATAGCAAATGCATTGAAATATTTTTTTCTTGTACACTTAATTTTGTCTTGCTTGGACTCTCATAAGGATGGTTTGGCACCCAAGGCAGCGTATTTAAAGTCCCAGTTTTTGCGTTTTTTAGCATAACCCTACCCTTTTCTCATTGGCCACACCCCTTCTTGTTAGCCCCATCCATTCAGCTGTGTCCTGCAGCCCCCCTTTGATTTGAAGTCACTAGCCACCACTGGTCCAAAGATTCTTCTCCCATCCCTCTTGATCTCATAAGTTTAAAGAATGCCAAAAGCTAACCAACTTCAACTATGATACATTCAATAATTGCCTTTTGCCTTAACAGCTATTGGCTGGTCCTTCCTTTCATTCCTACCTCTTGATGAAGCTGTTCTTCAGGTCAACTCCATCTTCCTAAACATACTGGACTCCCTTGACCCTCCAAAAACTGCCAGAGTCAAATCACAGTGATCTCCTTGGCTCACCAGCTGTACTCAGTCTGTTTTCCAAAACAGAGATTCTGCCTGGAAACTCTGGACTAAGACCAAATCTCTCACTAATTACCAAAAATATAGGGAACACTGAAATCTGACCAAAAAACATATAAGCATTTAGAAAAAGAACTTCTACCACTCTCCACAAACTACAGAGCTCAGAAACCCCCAAAATTCTGGAATACTGTTAACCAAATTTTCCACCCAGAAAATCCCTCAGCTCCCAACCACTGCCCCAATAACACACCCCAAGAAACTACATCCATTTTCAATTCATACTTCATAGATACCATCAGCAAACTTATGCAGAATTCTCACTCAACCAACCCCTCACCTCCCACCACCCCTACTACAAAACTGGCCATTCTCACTAAATACCACTCCAACCAGTTACATTAAAAATCTTCTTCTCAAACTTAAACCATTTTCCCCATTAGCTGATAAAGTGCCATCTCTCTTCCCCAAAGGCTGCTGCTAACTCCATAGCATATCCTGCCTCCATCCTCATAAACCATTCAGTCAGTGAATCCACTGTTCCTACTCTCTGGAAAAAATCCATACCATATCTTTCAATAAAGATAGAAATTCTGTAGAGCTCTCGAACTATCGACCCATTGCCATACTTTCTCCCATCTCTAGAATTCTTGAGCACTGTGTTCAAAAACAAATCTTGGCTTATCTCACTCAAGAAAACCTGATCACCCATACCCAGCATGACTTCCACCCCCAACACCGCATCACTGTTGCACTTACTTCCTTTACCAACTCCATCTAACTAGCCAGAGACCATAATACACTAGATTCCTGCCTCTTTTTTAAATCTCTCCAAAGCCTTAGACACTGTCTCTTACTCCATCCTCCTCTCCAAGCCTTCTCAACTTAACATCTCCTCAGCAACTATCTCTGGTTTAACAGCTACCTCACATACAGACAACAAATCTGTCAAATGGCTCTCTGCTCTATCTCCCTTTCTTTCCATCAAAATGGGCATCCCACAAGGCTCAATTCTAGGCCTCCTTCTTTTTAATATCTTTACTAACCAACATCACACATTCTGTTCTCATCTCTCATACAGTGCACAGATGATTCTCATCTCTCATACAGTGCACAGATTATTCCACAGTCATCTCCATTGCTGACAACCTCTCAGACATGCTCAACCTGACACAAACATCCTTCAACCACACTGAAACATGGTTTACTAATAACCAACTGATACTTAACCTTAAAAAGAAAAAAAAAAGTCTTCTTTTCCTCCCAAAATCCCTCTACCATTTAAAATCCTCATTTATCATTTCTTCCCTTAACAACACTACCATCATAGCTGAAACCCACACTAAGGTCCACACAGCAATTATAGATGACCAAGTTAAATTTGACCTCCATGTACTTCACTGTATCAAAAAAAAAAACACCAAAAGCTTGGCCTACTGTATAAAAACAAAAGGGTCCTTGCACCTGACTTCAGAATCTCACTTGCTCAAGCATACTTTCTCCCAAACCTCTTCTACAGCACACAAATCCTAACTAACTTATAGTCCTCACTACCTTCCAAGCTCAAAACCACCTACAGCAAAATTGCTAGATTTGCAGCTAATCTGCCTTCTAAATCACACCACTGGCATGCTCTCCAGACAGTTAGCTGGTTAGAGTTTCCTTACTAACCCTTATTTACTCAACCTCGCATTATCCATTCTATCCTGAACAAGGCCTCCTCCTGCCCTAACATCTCCTCTCTTGCCTCCCCTCTAACCCCACCAATCCCTCAGAAGCTCTGACCAATGTCTCTTATGGATTCACAAACCTAAAAAATCTATTGGACAGAATCTCTTCAGCTACTTTCTTAGGATCATAGGAAGTTACTAGGCTATTGGCCCTGAGCCCCTTGCAAGCCTAGCCAAGAATTTAGGTCATATTCTGACAAGTCAGCACCTGATGCCTCTGTCCAGTAGGGACACAGGTGGAATCCCAGGGATGTATTTTCTATTCCCCATCCAGTTGTCCAGGTCATGCTTAAAAAGTGTTAATGAGGTGCTCTGCTTGACATGGAGAGAGACTATATTCCACAGAAGGGGAGTGTCTGGGACACAAATCTGTCCTGCCAGCATCTCCTATTGATATCACAGACCAGGTTGAGGTCAAAAGTGTTTGACTTGCAGATATGTAGCAGTCCCATCAAGGCGGGGTCTGAGATTGCTTTGTATGCCGGACAAATGTCACCTCTGAGGAGTCTGTATGAGACTGAGTAGAGGGACAAGTATTTTAGCCTATCAGTGCAGGGTAGATGTGTGAGGCCTTGGATTCTCCTGGTGAGGAACGTCTGTGGTCTCTCCAGCTGCTGGATGTGCTTTGTAAGGCACATGCCAAAAGGGCATTGTACTCAATAATGGGTCTCATAAGGGAAGAATGCAGGGATGTTATGACTTCCTTGTCCCTGGATAAGATACCCTTACTAATGAGATTAGTCATGTAAAAAGCTTTCTATGCAACAGAGGCAATATGTTGGTCAAATGTCAGCTGCTATTAACCTGGGTGCCCATGTCCCTCACAACTGATTGCATGCTTAGGACCTTGTTATTAATGTGATAATTTGTGAGGCCATCACTCTCCCCAAAGAGGAGGATGATGATGCATTTTTTGACATTCAGTTTGAGGCCATGCTTCTGCCACCAGTGATTTGTTTGGGTGACACCCTCTTGGAAGATGTCCACATCACTAGGGGAATTGATGACAGCACCCAGCTTGCAGCCATCTCCACACTTGGTCAGTCATAGCTCATTGGTTTTGGCCTGCACCTCAAAAAGAATATCCCAAACAATAGAGGTGCCAAGACTGATCCTTGGGGTACACCGCTCATTACGGGTCTACTGCTTGAGGTGGCTTCCCCTATTTTGACTAGGTGGGATCTATCAGTGAGCCAGTTTGCTACCCATCTGGTAACATACAGAGTGATGCCTAGTTGAGAGAGTTTATCTATTATACCTGAGTGGGCAATAGTATCGAAGGCTTTGGCCAGGTCAAGGTAAGTGGTGTACACCATCTTCCCCTCATCCATGGATTTAGTAATTGTCGCAAAGAAGTCGACCAAATTCCCATTCTTTCATGGAACAAGCTTCCTGTGACCCTCAAAATTTTACCCATGTCCATGAGTTCACGAAAGCTCTCAAAAACTACTTTACAGCACCTGGACCTGTCACTGCAGCCATCCAACCTGAACCCATTCCTCTTTCCTTCATTACCGTCTCCATTCCTCTTTCCTTCATTACCGTCTCCGTTCCTCTTTCCTTCATTACCGTCTCCGTTCCTCTTTCCTTCATTACCGTCTCCATTCCTCTTTCCTTCATTACCGTCTCCATTCCTCTTTCCTTCATTACCGTCTCCATTCCTCTTTCCTTCATTACCGTCTCCGTTCCTCTTTCCTTCATTACCGTCTCCATTCCTCTTTCCTTCATTACCGTCTCTGTTCCTCTTTCCTTCATTACCGTCTCCATTCCTCCATTTCCTTCCTACTCCTCCCCGCCCTCTAATTCTCTTTATCAAAACCAACCTCCTTATCATGACAAGACCGTTATCTACCACCCTCCATGCTCCTTCACTTCCCAGTTCTGGAACTTTGTTACCTGTGTCCTAATTTGCAATTTGTTTTTTATATTAAATATTCACACCTGCTGTAGCTTATAAAACAAAACTGCTTTAAATTGTGCAGTTGTCCACTGATGACAATCTTAATGTGTTTTTTGCCAGTTTTTAGTTGTTACCTAATCCTATACTTACTACTTAGTTTAAAATTCTCTGTTGTTGTTTTCTCTTACTTGTACTGTTATGGACATTTGCTTAATTATTTTATTGTATATATCTTACTGTATTTTACTTCAGTCTTGTAATTTGCCTTGCTTAGTTGTACTGTGGAGCTTTCCTCCCCAGGCCTCTGCTGCAAAAGAGCATTAGCTCAGTCGGACTACCCCAGTCAACAATTGTCCAATAAATAAATAAATAAAATTATTTATATATATTCTGTTATAGGAGTTTAAATGATCTGATATCTTGTTACATCTGTCTCCTTTGTATTCTGATTGGACTACTATGTGTGAAAGGCTCTATAAATAGAGGACCATTGGGCATGTTTCTGTGATGGTCTGATGAAGCTTTATGTGAAAGCACTTACCAATATTCATTTTACTCAATGTTTTGTTTTATTCTCAATTAAATCAAAATGTTTTGGTTCCTTTGACAGTGTTTTATTTTGTTGTTGTTTTTCTCTGTTTTTCATTAGTTCTTTTTGACAACAGTTTATTTATTCTCAGAGCCATAATTTTCATTGTATATATTTTTTTAATTTACTGAAACTGTTTTTCAGTGGAACTGTTTCAGTGCATCAGGAGTCACATACATTGGAATCAGTGATTCACTGTGAATCCATCCATATTTATCAAGACTAGTTTCACCAACATTTTAATGACAGAAAAATAAAATTGCTTTTAAATCCATGTTCTCAAAAAAAACATACAAACAATTTACAAAAAAATTGTCTGCAATAAAAATATTATGTATATTTGAAAAACAGGGCCAAAAATAAGTAGGAGAGCTGCACATTTGTGAAGATAAATGGTTTCCTTTTGATTTGTGAAAAACATAAGCTATTCTGGTACAGAGAGAGAGAGTTATTAGGATGGAATCTGAATTAGAATAGCAAACTTTGGAAAAAGTAGGTGAGGAATGAATTCATTTATCTAGCTCACCTCTCACTGAGTAGTAGAGAAGGGCAAACATTTGTGTTAAATGATGTGCAAGCATTACTGGAGAGAATGTTTGTTCATAGATTCATAGGAGATTACTGGGCTAATGGCTCAAAAGCCCTTACAAGCTTAGACATTTTTACCCAGATTTTACCCAATTTTCTGTCCCTACGGGAAAGACGATAAGGGTCAGCAAGCAGGGTTCTGACAATTTTTGCAGACTGCAACTGTCCACGAGGGACATGGGCACCACCCCAGGAGTGAATTTGTAATTTCCCATCCATTGGTCAAGATTACACTTGAAGATAGTCAGGGAAGGGATCTACATCATTTGAACAGGAAACCTATTCCAGAGGAGGGGTAATCTCTGGGACACATCTGTTTCACCAGCATGAGGTATTAATGTCAGATATCAGGTTTAAAATTTTGGAGTGCGTAGCCCTCATGCAACATTTTCATCAGGGGCTGGGTCAGACTGCCTTGTAGGTCAGGAACAGATCACCCCTCAGTAATTGGTGAAACTGAATACAGAGATAGGGCTTTTAATCATCCACATATGACATGCTGGTTGTACTCTGTATTTTTTTGGGTGAGGAATCTCTGAGGAAAATCCAACTGTTGCAGGGGTCTGGTGAGGTACATGCCAAAAGGTGCATTATACTCGATTATCGGTCTAATGAGGGCTCTATATAGTGATATTATGACATCCTTAGATCTGGATACCATGTTCTTACTTATAAGATGAGCCACATATAAGGATTTTCTCACCAGTGTAGACACATGGTGGTTAAAGTTCAGATTACTATCTGAGTATCCAGATCTCTCACCACTGCATCCACTCTTGGTGGGGGTGCTACCAATGTTGTAATTTGCAGTGGTATTTGATTTCCCACAGGGTACTATTATGCACTTTTTCACATTTAGTTTGAGGCCATAGCTTTAACATGAATCATTAGTTTGCCTGAGACCTTTTTGTAGGATACCAATATCATTTAGGGAGTCAGTGATTGCCCCCAACTTCCAGTCATCAGCAAACCTGGTCAGCCAAAGATCAGTTACATTCACCTTGACATCTGAAAAGTATATCCCAAATAGTAGGGGGCCCAGCACCAAACCCTGTGGTACTTCCCTTGTGATGAGCCTCTTGCTGTATGTGTAATCATCCAGTCTAACAATATGTGTCTGTCCTAGTCATCAGCCATTTGACTATTCATCTGATGATGTAAAGGTGTATGTCTAATTTTATGGGTTTCACTGTAATAACCACATAGTGTATTGTGTCAAATGCTTGGCCAGGTCAGGGTAGGTGATATGTACTGTCTTGTCCTCATCTATGGCCTCTGTGACCTTTTCAAAGAATTCTTCCAGACTGACCAGGCAAGACCTGACCTTGACAAAGCTGAACTGGGTTGCGTCTAGACTCCGGAGATTTTCTATGTCATTGTTAATCAGATCCATGATTATCCTTACAATAGCCTTGCATATGAGCCTAGTCAGACTTATGGGTCAGTAGTTTCCTGGGTCAGTTAATGTTTCCCCTTATGCAGAGGGATGACTGTTGCTGTCCTCTGCTCTACTAGGACAAATCCTGTCTGGAGACTGTGGTTCAAACAGAGATCCAAAATGGTCGGCTAGGTCATGTTTTAAGCTATTTAATAGGCACACTAGGATTCTGTCTAGGCACATTGATGCCATGTTTCTAGCTTTTATAGAGCACAGAGGCAACCTGTTCTTTTGAGATAACAAGCAAAAGAATTGCAGGGGACATTTCTTGGGAAATGAAAGGAGGTGATGAGGGGGGGTGAAACCTGAACTGAATTTACTGACCAGCAGGTTTGCTATTTTTTCTGGCTACGTATAGATAGTGCCATCTATAGCCAACTCAGCACATTGTTGAGTATTTCCCTTAAGATTTCAGACATAAATAAAAAAAAATACTCTGTAGTTCTCCTTTGCTTGGGAAGCTATTTTAGTCTCATATTTAGCTTTTGGACACTTGACTAGCTCCCTGATTTGCCTATTGAGAATAACGAGGGATCTTTTTTCTCTGTTGTGCACCATACCACATACTTCTAGACAGGAATTTCTTCCTTTTGCTGTATTGTCTATTTTTGCCAGGGGTGGCTTATTTTTCGAGTTAGACCTAGGTTTAGTTTGGACAGGTACTGCTGTTTCTATGCAGTTAAGTGGTTGTATAGGGCATTCATGTATACTACTGCATAGGCCTCCATATTTTCAGGGTTGGGGGAGCGTTAAAATTACCTACGCTATCACTTAATAGAAGGTAATTTCCCTTGGAAAAATTCTTTATTGTTTTAGGGATTGATGGGGGGGTCTACCATTACATTTATTTCAAAGGAGACCAATCTATGATCTGATCTTACCAATGAGAGCATTACACTGTGGGGCACAAATGCTCCCCTCTGTTTTTGAGTACCATATCAAGGATATTTAAGCTCCTACTGGGAGTGAAGACCAGCTGTTCCAGAACATATGCATTGACAAAGTCCAGGAATCTCTGACCTTGTATGCTAGTGTCTGTTTCCAGTTTATGGAAGGGTAGTTAAAATAACTCATGAGTAGTGTGTTAGGCTGAATGGTAAGTGACACTAGTAATTTCAGGTATGCAGAGTGTTTTTATGGTTGATGGTTGGAGGCCTGTAGCAAGTGATGATATACTGAGAGATTTTGCCTGTGTTCAGCTGAACATGGAGTAGCTTAAGTGAGTCATCCTACTTGACCAGTCTAGAGATGTGACTGGTTTTTATGTAAATTAAACACCTCTTCCTTTCATTTTTTTCCTTCTCAGAAGGTAATCTGAATACATGATAGGCAGTGTAGCCACTGCTGAGGTGCTTTGTGCAGCCTTGAACCTTATCTCTGTAACTGCACAGATGTCAGCATTCTCCAGAGCAAGGAGAGCTTCCAGGGAGTGCAGCCTCTTGTTAGGACTCCTAGCACTGAGCAGTAGTACCTTCAGCTTTGCATTAAAAGAATGTGTTACGTTGGTAGTCTGCTGGTTTGGCACTGGCTAAAAAAAAGGCACTATAGGGGTGACTAATGTCTTGGTCAGTATTAAAAACCTAGCAGCGACAGGTACAAAACAGCATGTCGTGTCATCCCAGGCTGACAAATACTGGATCTCTTTGGAATGACACCAGTAGTGAAGCCAATTATTAAAGTCAGTCATTTTCTGTTTGTACTGCGGTATCATACTTAGTCAGGGTAGAATGCTGCTCAAAGAAAGGCTCATACCAGCCTGTGATGTGTATTCAGAGAGTTCCATTATGTCTCTCTTTATATACTCCAGTGAGGTACGTTTCAGGTCATTTCCACCCACATGGTACTTGTGGTTGAGTGGCCTGAGTTTCTGCATGATCTGGGAAATCCTGGCCCCTGACAGGCAACTAACTGTAACCCTCTCTTTATCCAACCTTTTGAGGGGGACATCCATGTGTTTCATGATGGAATCTGCTACAACCAAGGTATTTCAATATGTGGTGTTTTGCCTTAGGGGCTTGCTTGTGTAGACACTGTGATATGTATTTGTATGCGTAGTGATTGGTGTTGACTTGGTTTTGTTTGCATGTGCTTTCTGAGGGCAACATATGGGAAGCTTCTGAGGTTTTGGTAAGTTACTTGTGAGTACCTTTGCATATGTGGGATTGTTTTTTGAGACTTTATTTAGTGAGGGATGTGCATGTGTTGACAACCTCAGCCAACCGCAATATGCACAGTGAAGGGAGAAGCATAAAGATAGGAAAAATGTTATGGGTTTATTTGATATTTTTGCTTTCTGTATTCCATCTTGTTTCAATACTAATTCTGTAATTTTGAGTCTATTTCTGACCATCTATTTCCTGCCAACATGAATATTGCCAGGTTAGAATGTCCCAACTGGAACTTGTGCCTAAATATGGAAAGGCACAGATAAGGGGTCTGCAGATTCTCAGTAAGCAGAATAATACAAAGGTGTTTAGTTTTAAATGGTCAGTGGCTATAGCATACTAGATGCAACATATTCTGCATATTAGCAATAATAATATAAAGAATGAACATTGCTATGCCCAAGGAGACAAGGCCTTGATTGCTTAGTCTCCCACATAGATGTGTTCTTTGCAATAAAGGTGATTATTCTACTGAATAATCAAATGCTGAACTGTGTTACCATAATAGCATCAATTGATTCAGGGTGGCCACCAGTAAATCCCAGGGGAGCCCAGGTGAAAACATGCTTTTGTCAATTGGTTTAACTGCAGATTGAACAATTAAATAATGGGCAGAGAATGCAAAAGTGTCAAACCTTCCACCTTTAATGGCTATGTGTACTTCCGTAAGACTCAGAGATGTGAAGAATCATGGAGTTGGATCCAGAATTAGATTAAAATAAATTACAAGAAAAGATGGTCAAGCTAGGGCCACAATGACAGATGAATGGTAACTTGGAGTTAAAATGCTCAGCTGTACATTTATCTACTCTACAATAAATCTGTACAGTTTTAATGGTGCATCTTGTAAGATAAATACTGAATCAGGTCATAATTAAATACCCAGTGGAATAGAAGCTAAAATGTTGTACCTCCCAGATTATAACTGTACTTCCACTATAGTGAAGACTCTAGTTTATTCCAACATTTTTAAATCACTATAGATACACATTTTGAGCAGACGAGCTGCTTGTCAAGTATAACATTCTGATACTTGGCTTTGTGCTCTCTTGATAAACAAATTAACTGTACAGCCAAAAGACATTTTTTTTCACAATGAAACAGCTTTATCATCATTCTGCTACTATTTAAAATAAACTTATTTTATCACTGAAATTATTTAACTCCACACCTTTGCTCTTCTCTCAGTAAGAGATAATTAAATCCAGCATCCAAGATGGTGACAATTTGCTGCCAGTGACCACAACACTTAATATAATCAGGATTATTTTGCTTCAAGTATATTAGTCACTTTTTCCAGTAATACTTAAATTAAAACTGCAATTGATTTTGCAAAAAATGAAGATTGTACTGTACCGTACCTTTTTTTTGGTTTCAGTTTATACTGTTTTTCTTCATAACCACACCCACAAAATGGTGTCATTGTAGATGCAATGTTTTACATAATATGCAGAGCATTCTGGGTAAGAAAACAATAGGTTCTGTAGTGAAACAGCTTCCAACTTACATTATAGCTTTACTAGTACATCCTCAAACTTGTTAATTGTCAATATAAAGGATTCTACCTGCAAGACCTACTTGACAACTTGCCTTTGTATGAAATAAGTAACTCCTTCTAATGCATTTGGCATGGAATATAGTAGCCTATGCATTCACTTAGTTAGTGAGGCATTGTGAATTCAGTCTTTCATGATGTAAAGGCTGGAATTTTCAATTTCAAGGAAAATTTCAGGGGGGGGTTGTCATTATCAACAAAATAAAATAGAAAAATAAAGCATTTTGCATTAAACATTGTATAATTTGGTGTTGCACATGGTAAAGGTGTTATATTAACATCAGGGATTTGTTCTTTTCACTTGCTAAAGATAATGACCAGTACACTTCTCTTTGGAACTTTATTGTAAGATCATGGAACATCCTAAAGAGCCAGTGATTGTGGACTTTGGCTTTTTTTTTTTTTGTAGAAATCTATGGACTGTATGGAAAGTGTCTTATATGACTATCACTGACAGGCATAACATTATTGTAGCTTACTTTCTCCTACTGGTCTTCTTAGTTTGGACACACTTTGTTTTTCTCAGTGTTGGAAGCAGAGGCCTGGTCATGGGTTTGTATCAAGATGTTCCATCTTAAAGGCTTCTTTTTCATTTCTGCAACTTTATTTTCTACAACTTTAATTTGCTGTGATGGACTTTTGTTTTTCTATGGTCCTGAACATGTAGTACTGAAGACTGAACAAACAATATTCAGTTCCTAGTTATTATTAACTTTAAATTCATTGTTAATGATTTTATACCAGCTGTTATTTTATTTAGCACGTGCCAGGAATACTGCCAGCCTTATAGTGTCACACGTCTTATTCCTTTTGATGCTTGCTTTTTGTTCTTGACTACATTTGAACCATTTTACAATATTTCATTCTGGATGTACAAGCTCTTTGTAGAATTTAAATTGACTTGGAAAAGTATATATTTAAATATTCAATATTTTCATCTGGCTCTTCTGGAAATAAAAGTTTAGACTGCTGATGTTCCTAAATTTGGAATACCTATTTATACATTTTAATCATTTTTCAGTTTTATGTGTTATCTGTTTTTCTAACATGATAGTGTATTCAATATGCTCCTCCTGCAAAAGTATGTATTTCATATTTATTCGCATTACGCTGTTCTTTTATAGTTGTAAAATGCCTGGGCTTAAGCATTTTAAACAGTACTTGACTTCAACTAAAGAAAAAAATAAGCTGAAATTTACTTTGCACTTGGGTGGGTTTGTTCTATAACAGAGCACTGCTGGTATGAGACGACTGAATTATAGCACTCAACGGTACAGATTTTTGCCTCATGTTTTGGTCAGTTTCTCATAAAACTCTGGTTTTCTGGCAAATCATTGCCAAATTATTGAGAGTTAAAGTCAGAAAATAAGGACAGATGTCTGAATTTCAGACTTTATACTCCTTAGAAAATTCGTGTTAATGTGGTACCTGTTATTCAATCAACTTTCTACATTTGTAAAAGCAATATTTAAAAGTCTCCCTATTTTGCCGGTACAGATTTTTGCCTCATGTTTTGGTCAGTTTCTCATAAAACTCTGGTTTTCTGGCAAATCATTGCCAAATTATTGAGAGTTAAAGTCCGAAAATAAGGACAGATGTCTGAATTTCAGACTTTATACTCCTTAGAAAATTCGTGTTAATGTGGTACCTGTTATTCAATCAACTTTCTACATTTGTAAAAGCAATATTTAAAAGTCTCCTATTTTGCCGGTACAGATTTTTGCCTCATGTTTTGGTCAGTTTCTCATAAAACTCTGGTTTTCTGGCAAATCATTGCCAAATTATTGAGAGTTAAAGTCAGAAAATAAGGACAGATGTCTGAATTTCAGACTTTATACTCCTTAGAAAATTCGTGTTAATGTGGTACCTGTTATTCAATCAACTTTCTACATTTGTAAAAGCAACATTTAAAAGTCTCCCTATTTTGCCGGTACAGATTTTTGCCTCATGTTTTGGTCAGTTTCTCATAAAACTCTGGTTTTCTGGCAAATCATTGCCAAATTATTGAGAGTTAAAGTCAGAAAATAAGGACAGATGTCTGAATTTCAGACTTTATACTCCTTAGAAAATTCGTGTTAATGTGGTACCTGTTATTCAATCAACATTCTACATTTGTAAAAGCAATATTTAAAAGTCTCCCTATTTTGCCGGTACAGATTTTTGCCTCATGTTTTGGTCAGTTTCTCATAAAACTCTGGTTTTCTGGCAAATCATTGCCAAATTATTGAGAGTTAAAGTCAGAAAATAAGGACAGATGTCTGAATTTCAGACTTTATACTCCTTAGAAAATTTGTGTTAATGTGGTACCTGTTATTCAATCAACTTTCTACATTTGTAAAAGCAATATTTAAAAGTCTCCCTATTTTGCCGGTACAGATTTTTGCCTCATGTTTTGGTCAGTTTCTCATAAAACTCTGGTTTTCTGGCAAATCATTGCCAAATTATTGAGAGTTAAAGTCAGAAAATAAGGACAGATGTCTGAATTTCAGACTTTATACTCCTTAGAAAATTCGTGTTAATGTGGTACCTGTTATTCAATCAACTTTCTACATTTGTAAAAGCAATATTTAAAAGTCTCCCTATTTTGCCGGTACAGATTTTTGCCTCATGTTTTGGTCAGTTTCTCATAAAACTCTGGTTTTCTGGCAAATCATTGCCAAATTATTGAGAGTTAAAGTCAGAAAATAAGGACAGATGTCTGAATTTCAGACTTTATACTCCTTAGAAAATTTGTGTTAATGTGGTACCTGTTATTCAATCAACTTTCTACATTTGTAAAAGCAATATTTAAAAGTCTCCCTATTTTGCGGTACAGATTTTTGCCTTATGTTTTGGTCAGTTTCTCATAAAACTCTGGTTTTCTGGCAAATCATTGCCAAATTATTGAGAGTTAAAGTCAGAAAATAAGGACAGATGTCTGAATTTCAGACTTTATACTCCTTAGAAAATTGTGTTAATGTGGTACCTGTTATTCAATCAACTTTCTACATTTGTAAAAGCAATATTTAAAAGTCTCCCTATTTTGCCGGTACAGATTTTTGCCTCATGTTTTGGTCAGTTTCTCATAAAACTCTGGTTTTCTGGCAAATCATTGCCAAATTATTGAGAGTTAAAGTCAGAAAATAAGGACAGATGTCTGAATTTCAGACTTTATACTCCTTAGAAAATTCGTGTTAATGTGGTACCTGTTATTCAATCAACTTTCTACATTTGTAAAAGCAATATTTAAAAGTCTCCCTATTTTGCCGGTACAGATTTTTGCCTCATGTTTTGGTCAGTTTCTCATAAAACTCTGGTTTTCTGGCAAATCATTGCCAAATTATTGAGAGTTAAAGTCAGAAAATAAGGACAGATGTCTGAATTTCAGACTTTATACTCTTAGAAAATTCGTGTTAATGTGGTACCTGTTATTCAATCAACTTTCTACATTTGTAAAAGCAATATTTAAAAGTCTCCCTATTTTGCCGGTACAGATTTTTGCCTCATGTTTTGGTCAGTTTCTCATAAAACTCTGTTTTTCTGGCAAATCATTGCCAAATTATTGAGAGTTAAAGTCAGAAAATAAGGACAGATGTCTGAATTTCAGACTTTATACTCCTTAGAAAATTTGTGTTAATGTGGTACCTGTTATTCAATCAACTTTCTACATTTGTAAAAGCAATATTTAAAAGTCTCCCTATTTTGCCGGTACAGATTTTTGCCTCATGTTTTGGTTAGTTTCTCATAAAACTCTGGTTTTCTGGCAAATCATTGCCAAATTATTGAGAGTTAAAGTCAGAAAATAAGGACAGATGTCTGAATTTCAGACTTTATACTCCTTAGAAAGGTCGTGTTAATGTGGTACCTGTTATTCAATCAACTTTATACATTTGTAAAAGCAATATTTAAAAGTCTCCCTATTTTGCCGGTACAGATTTTTGCCTCATGTTTTGGTCAGTTTCTCATAAAACTCTGGTTTTCTGGCAAATCATTGCCAAATTATTGAGAGTTAAAGTCAGAAAATAAGGACAGATGTCTGAATTTCAGACTTTATACTCCTTAGAAAATTCGTGTTAATGTGGTACCTGTTATTCAATCAACTTTCTACATTTGTAAAAGCAATATTTAAAAGTCTCCCTATTTTGCGGTACAGATTTTTGCCTCATGTTTTGGTCAGTTTCTCATAAAACTCTGATTTTCTGGCAAATCATTGCCAAATTATTGAGAGTTAAAGTCAGAAAATAAGGACAGATGTCTGAATTTCAGACTTTATACTCCTTAGAAAATTCGTGTTAATGTGGTACCTGTTATTCAATCAACTTTCTACATTTGTAAAAGCAATATTTAAAAGTCTCCCTATTTTGCCGGTACAGATTTTTGCCTCATGTTTTGGTCAGTTTCTTATAAAACTCTGGTTTTCTGGCAAATCATTGCCAAATTATTGAGAGTTAAAGTCAGAAAATAAGGACAGATGTCTGAATTTCAGACTTTATACTCCTTAGAAAATTCGTGTTAATGTGGTACCTGTTATTCAATCAAATTTCTACATTTGTAAAAGCAATATTTAAAAGTCTCCCTATTTTGCCGGTACAGATTTTTGCCTCATGTTTTGGTCAGTTTCTCATAAAACTCTGGTTTTCTGGCAAATCATTGCCAAATTATTGAGAGTTAAAGTCAGAAAATAAGGACAGATGTCTGAATTTCAGACTTTATACTCCTTAGAAAATTCGTGTTAATGTGGTACCTGTTATTCAATCAACTTTCTACATTTGTAAAATCAATATTTAAAAGTCTCCCTATTTTGCCGGTACAGATTTTTGCCTCATGTTTTGGTCAGTTTCTCATAAAACTCTGGTTTTCTGGCAAATCATTGCCAAATTATTGAGAGTTAAAGTCAGAAAATAAGGACAGATGTCTGAATTTCAGACTTTATACTCCTTAGAAAATTCGTGTTAATGTGGTACCTGTTATTCAATCAACTTTCTACATTTGTAAAAGCAATATTTAAAAGTCTCCCTATTTTGCCGGTACAGATTTTTGCCTCATGTTTTGGTCAGTTTCTCATAAAACTCTGGTTTTCTGGCAAATCATTGCCAAATTATTGAGAGTTAAAGTCAGAAAATAAGGACAGATGTCTGAATTTCAGACTTTATACTCCTTAGAAAATTCGTGTTAATGTGGTACCTGTTATTCAATCAACTTTCTACATTTGTAAAAGCAATATTTAAAAGTCTCCCTATTTTGCCGGTACAGATTTTTGCCTCATGTTTTGGTCAGTTTCTCATAAAACTCTGATTTTCTGGCAAATCATTGCCAAATTATTGAGAGTTAAAGTCAGAAAATAAGGACAGATGTCTGAATTTCAGACTTTGTACTCCTTAGAAAATTCGTGTTAATGTGGTACCTGTTATTCAATCAACATTCTACATTTGTAAAAGCAATATTTAAAAGTCTCCCTATTTTGCCGGTACAGATTTTTGCCTCATGTTTTGGTCAGTTTCTCATAAAACTCTGGTTTTCTGGCAAATCATTGCCAAATTATTGAGAGTTAAAGTCAGAAAATAAGGACAGATGTCTGAATTTCAGACTTTATACTCCTTAGAAAATTTGTGTTAATGTGGTACCTGTTATTCAATCAACTTTCTACATTTGTAAAAGCAATATTTAAAAGTCTCCCTATTTTGCCGGTACAGATTTTTGCCTCATGTTTTGGTCAGTTTCTCATAAAACTCTGGTTTTCTGGCAAATCATTGCCAAATTATTGAGAGTTAAAGTCAGAAAATAAGGACAGATGTCTGAATTTCAGACTTTATACTCCTTAGAAAATTCGTGTTAATGTGGTACCTGTTATTCAATCAACTTTCTACATTTGTAAAAGCAATATTTAAAAGTCTCCCTATTTTGCCGGTACAGATTTTTGCCTCATGTTTTGGTCAGTTTCTCATAAAACTCTGGTTTTCTGGCAAATCATTGCCAAATTATTGAGAGTTAAAGTCAGAAAATAAGGACAGATGTCTGAATTTCAGACTTTATACTCCTTAGAAAATTTGTGTTAATGTGGTACCTGTTATTCAATCAACTTTCTACATTTGTAAAAGCAATATTTAAAAGTCTCCCTATTTTGCCGGTACAGATTTTTGCCTTATGTTTTGGTCAGTTTCTCATAAAACTCTGGTTTTCTGGCAAATCATTGCCAAATTATTGAGAGTTAAAGTCAGAAAATAAGGACAGATGTCTGAATTTCAGACTTTATACTCCTTAGAAAATTCGTGTTAATGTGGTACCTGTTATTCAATCAACTTTCTACATTTGTAAAAGCAATATTTAAAAGTCTCCCTATTTTGCGGTACAGATTTTTGCCTCATGTTTTGGTCAGTTTCTCATAAAACTCTGGTTTTCTGGCAAATCATTGCCAAATTATTGAGAGTTAAAGTCAGAAAATAAGGACAGATGTCTGAATTTCAGACTTTATACTCCTTAGAAAATTCGTGTTAATGTGGTACCTGTTATTCAATCAACTTTCTACATTTGTAAAAGCAATATTTAAAAGTCTCCCTATTTTGCCGGTACAGATTTTTGCCTCATGTTTTGGTCAGTTTCTCATAAAACTCTGGTTTTCTGGCAAATCATTGCCAAATTATTGAGAGTTAAAGTCAGAAAATAAGGACAGATGTCTGAATTTCAGACTTTATACTCCTTAGAAAATCCGTGTTAATGTGGTACCTGTTATTCAATCAACTTTCTACATTTGTAAAAGCAATATTTAAAAGTCTCCCTATTTTGCCGGTACAGATTTTTGCCTCATGTTTTGGTCAGTTTCTCATAAAACTCTGTTTTTCTGGCAAATCATTGCCAAATTATTGAGAGTTAAAGTCAGAAAATAAGGACAGATGTCTGAATTTCAGACTTTATACTCCTTAGAAAATTTGTGTTAATGTGGTACCTGTTATTCAATCAACTTTCTACATTTGTAAAAGCAATATTTAAAAGTCTCCCTATTTTGCCGGTACAGATTTTTGCCTCATGTTTTGGTTAGTTTCTCATAAAACTCTGGTTTTCTGGCAAATCATTGCCAAATTATTGAGAGTTAAAGTCAGAAAATAAGGACAGATGTCTGAATTTCAGACTTTATACTCCTTAGAAAGGTCGTGTTAATGTGGTACCTGTTATTCAATCAACTTTATACATTTGTAAAAGCAATATTTAAAAGTCTCCCTATTTTGCCGGTACAGATTTTTGCCTCATGTTTTGGTCAGTTTCTCATAAAACTCTGGTTTTCTGGCAAATCATTGCCAAATTATTGAGAGTTAAAGTCAGAAAATAAGGACAGATGTCTGAATTTCAGACTTTATACTCCTTAGAAAATTCGTGTTAATGTGGTACCTGTTATTCAATCAACTTTCTACATTTGTAAAAGCAATATTTAAAAGTCTCCCTATTTTGCCGGTACAGATTTTTGCCTCATGTTTTGGTCAGTTTCTCATAAAACTCTGATTTTCTGGCAAATCATTGCCAAATTATTGAGAGTTAAAGTCAGAAAATAAGGACAGATGTCTGAATTTCAGACTTTATACTCCTTAGAAAATTCGTGTTAATGTGGTACCTGTTATTCAATCAACTTTCTACATTTGTAAAAGCAATATTTAAAAGTCTCCCTATTTTGCCGGTACAGATTTTTGCCTCATGTTTTGGTCAGTTTCTTATAAAACTCTGGTTTTCTGGCAAATCATTGCCAAATTATTGAGAGTTAAAGTCAGAAAATAAGGACAGATGTCTGAATTTCAGACTTTATACTCCTTAGAAAATTCGTGTTAATGTGGTACCTGTTATTCAATCAAATTTCTACATTTGTAAAAGCAATATTTAAAAGTCTCCCTATTTTGCCGGTACAGATTTTTGCCTCATGTTTTGGTCAGTTTCTCATAAAACTCTGGTTTTCTGGCAAATCATTGCCAAATTATTGAGAGTTAAAGTCAGAAAATAAGGACAGATGTCTGAATTTCAGACTTTATACTCCTTAGAAAATTCGTGTTAATGTGGTACCTGTTATTCAATCAACTTTCTACATTTGTAAAATCAATATTTAAAAGTCTCCCTATTTTGCCGGTACAGATTTTTGCCTCATGTTTTGGTCAGTTTCTCATAAAACTCTGGTTTTCTGGCAAATCATTGCCAAATTATTGAGAGTTAAAGTCAGAAAATAAGGACAGATGTCTGAATTTCAGACTTTATACTCCTTAGAAAATTCGTGTTAATGTGGTACCTGTTATTCAATCAACTTTCTACATTTGTAAAAGCAATATTTAAAAGTCTCCCTATTTTGCCGGTACAGATTTTTGCCTCATGTTTTGGTCAGTTTCTCATAAAACTCTGGTTTTCTGGCAAATCATTGCCAAATTATTGAGAGTTAAAGTCAGAAAATAAGGACAGATGTCTGAATTTCAGACTTTATACTCCTTAGAAAATTCGTGTTAATGTGGTACCTGTTATTCAATCAAATTTCTACATTTGTAAAAGCAATATTTAAAAGTCTCCCTATTTTGCCGGTACAGATTTTTGCCTCATGTTTTGGTCAGTTTCTCATAAAACTCTGGTTTTCTGGCAAATCATTGCCAAATTATTGAGAGTTAAAGTCAGAAAATAAGGACAGATGTCTGAATTTCAGACTTTATACTCCTTAGAAAATTTGTGTTAATGTGGTACCTGTTATTCAATCAACTTTCTACATTTGTAAAAGCAATATTTAAAAGTCTCCCTATTTTGCGGTACAGATTTTTGCCTCATGTTTTGGTCAGTTTCTCATAAAACTCTGGTTTTCTGGCAAATCATTGCCAAATTATTGAGAGTTAAAGTCAGAAAATAAGGACAGATGTCTGAATTTCAGACTTTATACTCCTTAGAAAATTTGTGTTAATGTGGTACCTGTTATTCAATCAACTTTCTACATTTGTAAAAGCAATATTTAAAAGTCTCCCTATTTTGCCGGTACAGATTTTTGCCTCATGTTTTGGTCAGTTTCTCATAAAACTCTGGTTTTCTGGCAAATCATTGCCAAATTATTAAGAGTTAAAGTCAGAAAATAAGGACAGATGTCTGAATTTCAGACTTTATACTCCTTAGAAAATTCGTGTTAATGTGGTACCTGTAATTCAATCAACTTTCTACATTTGTAAAAGCAATATTTAAAAGTCTCCCTATTTTGCCCCCCCCCCCCCCCATTTGTCCAGATTTCTTGTTCTAAGAGGTTGAGAGGTACTGGATCAGGATCAGTTACACAGTAGCTCCATGAGTTATTTACAAATATTGGGTAATGTGTGGGTTTAAGATTAAGATTTACCATACCTTCATTTTCACTTTAGCAGATTTGAGTGGTTCACCGCTTACTTTCACACTTGCAGTTTACATGATACCAGTATGATTACTTTTATTTTGTTTCTTTTTTATGTTTCTTGAAGACTATCTTCTTTTTTCGGCTTTTCCCAGTTAGGGGTCGCCACAGCGGATCACCTGTCCGCTCATGATTTGCAGTGGAGTTTTACAGTGTTGAGTTGCCAGCCCGGCACCCAACCTTTCACAGAAGGCACACACTCGCACCTAGCGCCAATTTAGAGTGTCCAATCCATCTGCAGCATGTCTTTGGGATGTGGGAGAAAACCGGAGCACCCGGAGGAAACCCACATGACCACAGGGAGGCCATGCAGACTCCGCACAGAAGGCACCCTTGCCAAGGATCGAACCAGAGAACCTCTTGCTGTGAGGCGGCAATGCTAACCACTGCACCACCATGTTCACCCTATGTTTCTTGAAGACTATCGAGTTCTCAATATCAATCCTAAAATCATTTTTATTTGCAGCATGTATTAATATCCTACTTTGTCTTGTTAGCTAAAGACGCATGCTCCCATTGGCAAGGGGCAATAGTTGTGCATCTCAAATATCAGTTAGTAACTGATGTGTACATCCTGGCCAAATAGTGTTCTGTAAAGATTATATATGAAAGATATTTCCATGAAAAGAATGTCCAGTAATACAAAGAAGTAATGTTAATTTGGTAGGACAGGGTAAATACCTTTCAAGACTCCACAATGGCTACACGCAAATTTGTTTGTGTCTTAGGTACAGGATTATTTAGGTCTTAAAGTGTCATGTATAAAGTGGTTAAGAATTATGTTTAGGAAAACTGACTTTTTGTACTATAGAAACTGATGTGTTATTTTGCTATTTCCAGATTATGCAAATTGTGTTGGTCATTTAAATATTTTTGTTTTCCTTGTAGTAAGTTAGTCAGTAACTGGAGTTAAAATTTACTACAGAACAGTATGGTCTTAAAACCCAGAGAAGAAAAACTTAGAAAGATAAAGAGAGACGCATCAAAACTTGGCTACAATTGCTGCAAACTGCAAACCTAGACACAACAGCTTTTTATCTGATCTAACCCTGCCCCTTCCCCTTTCTAACCATGCTGTTTTCCTTAAAAAAGCATTTCCATAACACTATCATTACACAAAGACCGCTCACATATTCACCATACACAAAAACATGCACATACACATTAAATCTACCCCCTTAGGTAACCCTTACCCTAACCCTAACACATTCACACAAGCACAGACATTAAATATCCCCTTACATAAACCTTTCCCCAACTCTAAACACTTAAGCATGCACACAGAGTCCCAGCCCTTCCACATATCTGGATGTCCCCCAATAAGATGTTTGCACAAACATCTCTTCACTCAAAATGGATAGCTATTCACTTACTTCCCACAAATTAAAGCCAACCAAATTAACTATAACTAAATATACATATCTATCTCTATATCTATATATATATATATATATACATATATAATTATTATGGGTCTACTTTGATTCACTGAAAACTCATTTCACTGAATGTCAAAAAAAAAGCTCAAAATACTGAAAACTCATTTCACTGAATCACATTTCACTGAATGTAAGTACTGTTGGGCAAATAAAATGCATATGCCCTTTTCCCCACTGTAGTGAGATCCTAGAGTTAGTATATATAATTAGGTGAGGTGTGGGGGTCTATGGCTGTGCCCCCCACACTGGAGGATGTTGCAGACATAGCCCCCACCTACTTTTGGTTTTATATTGTTAGCTTTCATTGAAATGAGATTCATAAATATAAACACTAAGTAGGTGGGGGGTTGTGCCCCACCCCCCTAACTATATATACCAACACCAAGATCGCAATACAGTGCCTTTATTAATCCTCTCCAACATTCAACAGACACTGATTTTGCCCTTACCTTTTATCAGTGGTAGAATTACAAAAGATAAAATTCTATTTTAAGTAGAAAAATAAATAACATGCTAATTCACTATCACAATGGACAGCAAAGTAAATGGAAGAACAATTGGTCAGTAATGATGACTAAATATTCATAGTTGAACACAAAGGAAAAATATATATTTATACAAACAGAATGCAGAATAATAAAAATTAATAGTTAGTTACTAAAGGCAAATATAATGATGTATAAAATATATGCACTAAAGACTATGGAATAAAGTAGCATAAAAATAAAGGACAGTCCCTAAGAATGTGGATAAAATGATGTCACGGCAGCAATAAAAGTGAGTAATATTGGCACACTAATGGTTGTTCATATAGTAATGATCAAGAGTAACACACTGTATGCAAACAAAGTCAAAGCTTTCTTTGTGATTCAAAAGTTCACATCTAAATACCAACCAAATACATAAGGGCAGGGACTGACAAAAGAGAAAGACAAAGAGGTAGGCAGATAGACAGATAGATGCATAGCTAGATAGAGCAATAGAATGAAAGATAGTTGTGTGTGTGTGTTTTACAAGAACTAAGCTGCCATTTGTTTGACTTTACCTTTACCTCAAACAAAGGCACAGTTAGCATTGTAAATATTAATGTGTTTTTAAGAAAAATGGAAGCCAAAGACAACGAAGCACTTCAGCGTCTTCAGCGGATAGGAACATTTCTAAAAATGTGACTTTTTTGCCAGTTCTACATCTGTTACTGCAAACAACACTGAGGTTAACAATGGTGCTTCAGTTTCATCCACTACAGAAGATTCCTTTCAGACGAATAAGTCAAGTAGGGGAAGGAATGGAAGGAAGGGAAGGAATCGCTTTAAACAATGAACTGGTATGTGAATTTGACAGAGACTTTAGCGTGTATAAATTTATCGAATTTAGAACTTACTTATGACATGAAAAATGTTTTGTTAAAAGGTAGTAAATTTATACCTACTTTTTTCCTTCTCTTGCTGATTTGTATTTTGAACTTAAAGCTTTCATCAGAAAGTTATTGTTGAAAGTTTATTTTAAGAGAGAAGATGAGCTTGTTTTTGAAAATGCTGATTTAAATGTTTCCCATAGCACTGTTGATTTAGATGAGTTTATTAAATTTGTCTCTTTATGAATATGATGAAGCTGATGTTTATGAATTGGATGAAAAAGATGAAGTGGAAAATATTAACATTTATAACACTGGATATGGGAAGTTAGTTGTGCCACATTTAATGAACACTAATAAGTTCACACCTAACATTAATATACCTGCCATTTCAGTATTTTTAAGGTCCTTTTAAAGAAATTGAGACAGCATTTAAAACATTTTGTAAAGAAAAAATATGTTATAATTTAAGTAAAAATGAAGGGTTAGCTTTGAAGGACCTAAAAAAACATAAGATCAATTACATATTTAAATGTGCTGATAAAGGTGGTAACTGGGTTGTCATGAATAAATTAGATTATTGTGAGATGGTTGATAGTATACTTAAAAATGGTGAAGAATATAAGAAGTTGGAAAATGATCCTACTATGTTATTTAATGATGAGCTATTATTTTTATTGGAAAGAAGTGAACGTTTGGGTTTTTATGAGCATAAAGATGTTTGTAGATTGTTTATAAAAAAAAAACACAACCCCGATTTTGTATGCTTTGCCTAAGGTACATAAGGATTTACAAAAACCACCAGGTAGGCCAATAGTTCCAGGGATAGGTTCCTTTTTGGATAATGTTAATATTTTTTTGGATTTTCATTTAAAGGCTCATTTACCTAAAGTGGTAGCCCATATTTCTAACACTCAGGATCTTATCAATAGTATATCTCAAATTGAATGGCACAATTACTATTATTGGGTTACTATAGATGTTAAATCATTGTATACTAACATAGATATCAGATGGGGGTTGGAGTCTATTTTTGACATGTTAGTTGTAGGGCCAAGAACCACCTTTTTAGTGGGTTTATTAGAATTCTGTTTAACTCACAATTATTTTATTTTTAATAATAGTTATTATTTGCAGTTGAAAGGTGCGGCAATGGGGGCGGCTTATGCGCCCTCATATGCTATCATATACATGTTTTTTTTTTAAAAGATATTTATTTATTCCACATCTTTTTTTAGGAATAATGTAATATTATACAAACGTTTTATAGATGATATTATTTTTATTTGTAAGGGAGATATTAATGAATTTTTTGAATTTTTTGAGGTTCTTAATAACAATGAACATCATCTTACTTTCTCTTATGAGTTGAATAGAAAACAGATTAATTTTCTAGATTTAACATTGTTTGAAGATGGGGAAAATATAGGGTTTAGGCCCTTTATGAAACCCACTTCAGTCAATATGTTTTTGCATGTGACCAGCATGCACCCAGGTCATTTACTAAAGGCATTACCTTTTGGTGAATTTAAGCAGATTTATGATCACACCAGTAATAAAAATGAAAAACATTAGTGAATTGAACAAAGTCATGATGAGGTTAAGTGAAAGGGGTTATAATAAAACCCATTTATCAGCATGCAAAAACCAATTATTTGGTAATAATGTAGATGGAAATGATATATTTGTTGGGAATTTTGAACCAAGGTGTGAATTTCATACTATTGAATGTATTCAAGATGATGAGAAGCTTTTCTATGTAACCAGGTTTTCTGCTTTTTCTGACAAATTGGTTTTATTAGTCAGAAAATACTGGTATATCGTTAGTGATGATGAGTCCCATTGGTCATTTATTTCCAAAGCATATTGCATTTTCTTATAAAAGAGGAAAGAATCTCAAAGAACTGTTAAATAATAACCTTATTGAAAGGAAAGATAATACTTTTGCTTCATCATTTGGTACTTTTCCTTGCGGTTCTTGTAGTATTTGTGACAAGATTAAGAACCTGAATGTTATCAATGATATAATTTTTGTTCCTAAATATTATTTCAATTGTAGATCCACAGGGGTGGTTTATATATTGGGTTGATCATGTAATAATATGTGGTACATAGGACAGACTAAACGTATGGTCAGAATTCGTATTTTGGAGCATTTAAGAGACATTAAAAATATTAATTTGAACAGTCCTGTTGCAAAACATTTTCATGAAACACACAATAGTTCTTATAGTAGTATAATATTTTGCATACTGGGAAAGCCATTACTTAAAAGAGGGGATAACATTGTAGTTAAATTATTGGAGTTAGAAACTAGAATGATTTTTAAGTTTCATACTCTAAAGCCTAATGGTATGAATCAGGAATTAGGCAATTAATTATTTATTACATTTTATGTGGAGAATATTTATTCATTATAAATTTAAGGTCACTTTAAATTTTTGAAGTTGTTATTTAAATATTTGATTGTTTAATATGTTAATTGGATATGGAGTGAGTATATAAGCATTATGCTCACATTCAATTAAATGTGATCCTTGAAGGCGAATTGCCGAGGTACCAGATCGCTGAAAATAAAGGAGAAATACTGGTGAAGTGCTGGCGTTTTGTGTTTTTTCTTGATATTTTGCTGTGAGGTGTTTTTTGAATTAATGTGTTTTTGTTGTAAATGTTTTGTTTATTTATGCATCCGCTGTACTAAACTTTGGTTGGATTAATGAATATTGTGCTCCATGGTGTAGAGCTGAAACAATCCTGTACGGGTTTGGGATTTATTGAACTTCAATGTTTTACTGAGGGGCAACTAAGTGAAAGTGTGAAAGAAATCCCGCTTTTGTGTCACTGGCACAAATGCTACAATAGGTCAGAGTGACAACTTCTTTGTACATAATTTAACATTTAGTTGTATATTGTTTGTGTGATTTTTGAAATAGACATCGACTTAAATTCTCTTTGAATTCTGTGGTAACTGATTTTCGTTATCCCTTTAGTTCTTTGTTTGTAGCTGAAATGGAGTCCTTAAATGTGTATACCATTAATGGTTTGCTAAAATACACTTATCTTGTACAGTGTACTAAATGCTATGCATATTTAAAGGTAACAACTGAGAACACTGGCGATCTGTATTCCTCATGTCAAAAGCTGGATGATTTCTTTACCATTATTAGTAGTAAATCCAGACTTACTGATGATTGCACTTGTGGTACTGGTACAGCTCAGACAACTACTGTTACATATACTGATGACTATACTCATGAGATAAATGTTAGGTAAAATAGAAATAAAACACATTTAGGAAAGGAGAAGTCTATTCTCAGTAAAGATTACTCAACCTCTATTAAACATGATACTACTGATGACAACTTTATGATCCAGGATACAAATATTAAGCAATCTGAGGATTCAGAACATGTAGAAGAAAAAGAAAAAGAAAGAAATAAGTTTACAACAAATAACAAGGAAGAAAGAGAAATGGATTAATCTCTATATTGGAAAGAGAATACATACTAAAAACTACACTCCTTTGTTATGTAAGGCACAGACTATAGAGCTTGCTAACATTGTTCTATCAGAAAACCTTCAGTCTGCAGAAAAGGGCATAATTTTTCCAAAAAATAAGGTAGAAAAAAGATGCAAGGAGCAAATGAAATGTAAAATATCTAAATTGAACTTGAAAGGATTGAAGAGCATCACTGTAAAGAAAAAGATGAAAAAGTCTGAAGCTGAAATATGTCTCAAGCTGTAGAATTACAAAGCCAGCTGAATGACAGTTATGTGCTTGTAAATGTGAAAAGCTATGAAAATAGTAGGATTAATAAGACCAATGGTGATGAAGATCATTCTTTTGTAACAATTGATAGAACAGACATTATTGAATTAGAAGTTGAAGATTCTTCAGTTCTTGTCAGAAGTGATGTATATATATATATATATATGTGTGTGTGTGTGTGTGTGTGTGTGTGTGTGTGTGTGTGTTTAATTAGAGATTCAGTTATTAGAGTAAGTGATACTTACATTTGCAAAAAAAGATCATGAACATTGAATAGTGTTGTGCTTGTCAGGATTAAAAATACAGGATATGAGAAAGGCCTTAGAAGACCTTAATGTAAGGCAGTATAAATCTGTTTTTATTCATGTTGGTACCAATGATCTCATCTACAAGGACTCTTTGACTCTTAGTTGAGAGCTTAACAGCTGAGAACTTAGCTTGTAAAGGTGTTAGGACATATTTTTCAGAAATCATTATAGAAAGGAGACTCTGGTCACTGTGAATAAAAAGATTTTTGGGGTAAGTGCCTACATGAAAAAATGGTTCATTTTAAAAACAAAGAAATCTGTAGGGCATCCAAACCTAATTTTGGGCTCACATGTGATTATACAGGATGGTATACACTTGTCAAAACAAGGTAAGAGAATTTTTAAAGCAGCTATATTGCAATATTTAATAAACACAAGACAAGATTGTTGCCATGTCAAAAATTTAATATTTCAAAGATAGCAACATTTGATGTAGGAAATTATTTACAATGTATGTTCAGAAACAACAATTGGTTCAGATTGTAAAAAAGTCTACCAGGGAACATAACATACTAGACATTGTTTGTGTTCCTAATGCAATGACTGTTATTTCACATCAAGTTTTATCACTGTTGATGTGCAATGATCATGGGGTTATAACGGTTAAACTGATACCTAAACCAATGCACATAGATTAATAACAGATTATATGGAACAACATAGTCACTATGTACAACTAAATGGATTGAAGTGTTCAGTTGAACAACTGCAGAAGGACAATGTGGCAAGTTTTTTTTTGAAAAATCTCTTGCGTTTTGTAATTCAGTGCTTATTGCATACAATAATAACAACAACACAAAAAGATAACATACCTAACAAATAACTATGTACAAATGTGCCATTTGCCCAAAAATGAGGAAGCTTTATTTTAACGTAGGAAATGATCAAATAATGTATCCCAAAATTCAATATGGTGAGAATGAATTTTTGACTGCAGATTTAATATTTGTAAGCTAATAAGCATTTGTAGCTATATGTTTAAATCCATCCCATGAAAGTGATTATCTATATTTCCAGTTTAGTGTAATATAAAACTTGATTAAGGTAAAGAGTGTTATTAAAATACGCGTCTGTAACTTTGAGAACCCACGTGGGGGAATATGTAAAAGGGTGAATTTCCAAGATAAGGTTGTTTTCTCATACCCCATTTTTTCCAGTTGTAATCTTAGTGAACACCAAAGTTTAAAGGAGCATTTACAGCTCAAAAAATATGAATGAGAGCTGCCTTATGATTATCACAATATGGGCATACAGGGGAAGTTCTGGGATAGATTTTGTTTAATATAGTTGGAGTAAGGTAAGCATTGTTTAATAACAGAAGTTGAGTGTAATTAAGTTTTTTAAAGGAGATAAATTTTGAAGTTAACCAAATAGAGTGGGATATTTGGTTAGTTGAAATTGATGGACCTAGGTCTTTCCAATATTTCGGGAAATGTTACATCCTTTTGGGTTCTAATTGAAAGGATGAGTTTATATAAATTTGAAATAATTTTACTTCTTAGTGAAAGCAGGTTCTGTATGATTTTAGAAATATTTATGTCATTTGAGGTTAAATTAGGGTCTTCCAAGATGTTAGGACATAGATCCCTTATTTATCTTAAAGTAATAGTATAACTTTTGGAAAGGTTCATCTGTAATCTCATCTCAGTAATAGATTGATTTTTGAAGGGGGAAAAAATCAGACATTTTTTTTCCTTTAAGAAGGGGATATTTGCTAAGTTAATCATTTTATTATTTAATTTATAGTTTGGGTTAAGATGAATTGGTTGCAATGTATTAAAGGCACAAGATAAATTAAAAAATTTAAAAAGTTTTTGTAGGATAGATATTTTATGTTTTATGGATATATGTAATTTAGTATTTTTCAGACTATCTTTATTAAGAAAGGGAAAAGCCTTGGGGTTAAAGTTAAATGTTTTAATGTAGTTATAAAATAATTTTATCTAAGTTGGAGACCGATGAGTTACTTTGGGAACATAATCAGAGATTACTACTATTCTATTACAATTAATAATATCGTAGTGTAATTTAAAGTCAGGGAGACCCAGGCCACCATTTTCCTTGGGATAAGTCAGGTTTTTATAGCTAATTCAAATTGATTTAATGGACCACAGACATTTGTATAGAATTTAGAATATAGAGTAATCTTGGTAAGATGTTCATTTTAATAATGGCTACTTTGGCAAGAAATGGAAGTTGTAGTTTTGTCCATCTAGTAAGATCCTGTTGTATATTAGACCAAAGTTTTGTAATATTGTTTAAATAGAATTGTTTAGGGTCTTGATGGAAGGATATTCCTAAGTATTGTAGGAAGTGGTTAATTTTGAGTTCTGTGGATAGAATATACATGGGTAATTGGCAAAAAGAGTTAATAGGAAAGACTGAGGACTTTCCTAAGTTTGGTTTATAATTTGAAAATTTTGAGAAGGTATCTATAGATTTTAGAAGTTTCTGTAAGTCTGAGTTAGGAAGCATAAAGTATAAAGTTACATCATTAGCAAAATCTGATAAAGCAATTTTGGTATTAAAGACAACAGCAATATAGCAAATTCTGAAAGAGAAGTTGCTTGAATGTGAACAATCAAATAACGTTTAGCATTAGGATTTAGGCACACAATGTTAGAATTATATATGTCCAAAAGAATAAGATACTTGATTAAGATGAGAGACAATATAAGTGTATGTATATAAATAAATATATATATATATATATATATATATATATATATATATATATATATATATATATATATATATATATATATATATAAAGATATGAATATATATATATATATATATATATATATATATATATATATATATATATATATATATATATATATATATATATATATATATGGGTCTACTACTATTCACTGAAAGCACATTTCACTGAAAATCAAATTAGTGTGCACTTTTCACTGAAAGCTCAATTCACTGAAAACACAATTCATTGAAATACATTTCACTGAAAGTTATACATGGCCTTTTCCCCACTGTAATGCGACCCTGGAGTTAGTATATATAGTAAGGGAGGTGGCGGGGGCACCACCCCCCACACTGGGGGCATAGCCCCCCACATACTTCAAATATTTTGAACTATATACATGGATACTTGCAATTGCAATATATTACTGTTCTCTGAAAATAATATATACTTAAAATATGTGGGGGGCTACACCTGCCACACCCCCTAATGTGGGGGGTGGTGCCCCCACACCCCCCTTACTATATATACTAACTCCAGAGTTGCACTACAGTGGGGAAAAGGCCATATATAACTTTCAGTAAAATGTGTTTCAGTGAATTGTGTTTTCAGTGAATTGAGCTTTCAGTGAATTTTGCACAGTAAAATGTGTTTCAGTGAAACGTGCTTTCACTGAATAGTAGTAGATCCATATATGTGTGAGTGTGTGTGTGTGTGTGTGTGTGTGTGTGTGTGTGTATATATGTATATATATATATATATATATATATATATATATGTATGTATGTATATAAAATCAGAAAGGGAAAAGAGGTTGAGCTATAACTTTGAAAACTGAAATAAACTAGCTGGGCAGACAAATTAAACAAAGCGTGAGACAAGGTCAAGAAAATTTTGAAAAAATGTATAAAAAGATATTAAACATAATAGGAAACCATATTTTAAATTAATAAGATGTTGACATATGAAAACTGTGTGTAGTATTTAAATTTATTCTCATACACAACAGATTATAGATATATTTACAAAATCTTATACAAAGCAGTTTGACTACACAAAGGGGGTGATACATTGTCTTAACATCCAGATAACCTCAGATACTGAAATCAAATTAGATTATATTGAAAAAGACTATGCAATCTGAACCCAAACAAAGCACAGGGAGGAGATGGAATTAGTAATAATGACCTGAGAGCACCTCAGCATGAACTTACATGAAAGGGCCATACACATAACAGTGCTGAATACATTAGTGCAATTGGGTACTGATGTACTTTTGATAAGATGGCTAGTTAAATGGCTTTTAATTAGGACATGGCAAACATCAGACAGCAATTGGACAGGTGAAATTCTAGGTTACATTCAGGGTGTCCCAGAGGGTTCTATCCTATGTCCATGCTTGTTTAGATTGTATCTCTCAGACCTAACTTTTTCAACTGAGGTGTTCTACAGTCTGTAGGCAGATGGCTTGAAAAATGGGTAAACTGACTACATGTGTTACAGATAGGGCATGTCTGCAAGAGAACTTGATTAAATTGGCCATTTGGGCACAGGAGAATAATATGCTGAAAAAAACATAAAAAACTTAGCATATGAGACTGAAAGGTGAATATTTAATATAGCATGTAGCAATTTAAACTGCAGATATACCTAAAGCTGGATCTGCCCACATACTCGGGTCCTTAAGTTTTTGAAATCATATCAACCAATTGCTTAATGATAGTTATAGAACTATAGATTGTGTAAAAAAGATTCATAAAGTGTAAGAAATCAGAACTGATGAATTCTTTGTTTGTAAGTTATATTAGATCCAAAATCTGAGTTTGGAATAACAATATGCAAACCTTATAAGAAGACAAGCATGAGTAAACTGAAAAAAGAACAGCAGAAATATACCAAGGTTGTCCATGGATATGAAAAAGTAAGTTATTATGAAAGACCAAAATAGCTGAGCTTGTACAGTGTCTCTTATAGATATCTAACAGTAGATCTTATTGGAGTGTATTGGGCATTTAGAGACAGCTACCTCTGGAAATGTTTGGGGTTATCAAAAGGTAGTAGAAAATAATCAGACAGCCTATGTAGACGATTCTGTAGGAACGAGAAGTGTACTGATAGACAGCAGCTGGTGCATGGAACAGACTACCAAAGTACATTAAAGCAAGCACCAGTTTAAATACTTTTTAAGAACAACTTGGACACATAATGGGAACAACTGTTGTGGTATATCGGCATGCTAGAAGGGCATTGTTGGCAGTGATGGAAATAGTTGTATGTATGTATGTATGTACGTGGGTCTACTTCACATAGTCGAATGGCCATAACTTTGACATGCATATGGTTGAGGTGAAACATCATTTTTTCACAAAACTGAAACCGAAATAAAAAAAAAAAATCTTTTTTTTTCTGCATCAGGGGCGCTACTCCCCCCTGCACTCCCCACACCCCTTGCTACTTAAATATACTGACTCCAATATCGCACTTAGATGGAAGTGAATGGGAATAACCTATTGCAGTCTCCATGCAAACAGTTCGATGTTGTGAAGAAACAATGTTTTCATCTCGGCCATATGTGGTTCAACAGTATGGCCATTCGACGATCTGAAGGGAACCCATGTAAGTATGTAATGTAAAGCTGATAGGGTCTCATAAAGATGGATAAGACCCTATACTCAGTGTTACTCCATTCTGCTATTATAATATATTGAAATCTGTTCAAACACATACATATGTCATCTCATACAAGTATTATAAGTGAATCAGTGATGACACCAACTGCATATGGGATCCCCTGTTATATACGACAATCCTGTATCTCCCATTGGTGTAATGCCTCTGACCACACAGGTCCTCATTCTGTATATCTACCTCTTGGGAGCTTTGCTAAACCATCTCATTCTTTACACAATACTAATGGAAGTGGCATCCCCATCTTCTAACTTACTTTCTATGCACTCTTACAAAGATCCATCCATCATATTTGAGTATGGCCATCACAGGCAGATATTAACCCTGAAACTATTTTAAGTTATGTCTCAGTCACCCACAGAAGTTTTTTTTAACCAACCTATAAACATTATAATATATGTCCATCAACCATGTGTCCAGAAGGCTTTTTTTGGCATCATCCTATCAGAGGAGAGGACACTGTCCTCACATTATATCTCTAAACAAATGCAGTGAATCCATGCCCTGCTCCAGGACACAAGAATTAGTAAATTAGTTCTCTGCAAGACCTACCTCACACTTACCTCAGTCCTTCTGTCTGAATGCTTACAGAGAAGGCAGTCATCTCTATTCCTTTACCAAAACAGTGTAAAATGAGGCCTGACTGTTCTCCTATACCTGTCTGTATTGGCTTCTTCCCTTTACCTTACCTTCCTGCTCACAGTCTACCATTCCAGGTGTCTGATTGATATCTAAGGATGTAGCTTACCTCTATATAAGGACAGCCTATCCTGCCTCCCTTCTATGCCAGCTTTGGACAAAAGGAGTGAAGACAAAGTAGTCTATTAACAATCTACCGTTGTCAGGGCACCCATTCCAATAACTACAGACTGTAAATTGTTATACTTTTCACCATACTTTATTAACAGGATCACTATTAATTGAAAACAAACATATTTCTTACTTTTTTATTAATGCTCCTTTTCAGATGTCATTCTCCATGCTTACATCTTTATTTACATAACACTTTATCATGCCAAAACTCTTGATGCCTTATTTACCAGCCTCATCGGGGCAGTTTTCCATTTTCTTGGTAACCATTAGCATTAATCTCTCATGAATATGGTCAGTAACCCCTTCTCTGCACAATTTGAATGCCATAAGAAAACGGTAAGCCTAACAAATTTCAATGTGTTCAAGCAGAATGGCAGCCACTGGGGACCTTATCTATACCCTCTTATTGCTCACATACTGTCATTATAAGGACCACACTTCCTTTTAGTCAATTATTAGAAGGATCTGTCAACCATATCTGAGGATAGACTATCACATCCATACCTAACCACCTTCACTATTTTATGGTTGATTTTAAACACCATGTGAAAGCCTTTCTTGCCCAAATCATGGGCAGCATCAGCTAGGCCTTTAACCCAGGAGTTTATATTCTTTTTTTTTTTTTTTTTTTTTTTTATGACAGGATTCAGCTTTCACATACCACACCACTAATGAACTAAGATGAACATAGACCTTACTCCAGGGCTCGATGGTAAGTAAAGTAGTCCTACCCCATTTGTTTTCTTTCCTTCTCAGTCTTTCTGACCTCAGTTTTTATTTCAGCTTGTATGAATTAGTACCTGCTCATCCCATTACTTTTCACTTCCCTCTTCCTTTCCTTATGTATAGATTTCTATTTTTAATTTTCTTCTGTCAGTTTTACTCTATACATATGTATGTCTCTGTGCGTGTGTGTGTTACTCTATACATATGTATGTCTCTGTGTGAGTGTGTGTGTGTGTGTGTGTGTGTGTGTGTGTGTGTGAACATATATATGTTCTTACGCTTACCTCTACACTGATATGCTCTACCCCTCACTATCGCTCTGCTACAACTAAAATCTCTTAACATCAGTTTATCTACACCCCTCAACTAGCTGAAAAGTCTGATTAACTGCCTAGACATAAGTTCCACTCCACTTTGATTAGCATGTCTGCATAACTCACACTGTTATTTTCATATAAATAACATTACTATTCTTGTTAAAACTTACTCATTTCATATGTTAAAACATAACCACTATGTGGAAAGACATAAAAGATGCTTATTTCAGTAGTAGTATTTGTAAATCTGTAACATATCTATATTATGCATACAAAATGTACTTTATGTTGACATCTGGAGGTTTTCTCCATGGGCCTCCACTAGAAACAGGTCATGTGACCAAGTCAGGCTATCCTAGGTAATAAAAGACAAATAAATAAAATAAACAAACAAACAAATAAATAAATAAGCTTGTCTCCATATCAGTCTTTTTGTTAGCAAATACATATCAACAAAAACAAAAGGCATTTTTATAACTAAATCCTGGTCTTTTAACATTTTAATAGCAGTAACTTTTTCTACTTACAGTACAAAATTTCCAACCAAGAGGGTGACATAATATCTGGGTTGCATAATCAGACCTTCATTTGTTATAAAACAGGACAAAAATGACTCCAAGTCTTGCCTCTTAAGCCCTTCCTGGAAATGCATCTTTTTGTTTGGTATAAACCCTGTTGTTACTCACCATACTGGATATCCACTCATCTTTTAGACCAAATGAAAAATGAATGAAAAAAAGAAAAAAATCTTAAGACCTGCCAGAAAAAGGAGCATATGCTAATGTTTCACACACCTTCTTCTTCTCTGTCTTTAACTAGTTCTAATCAGTCCCCATTTCAGGATCCCTTATTATCCCACATTTCCCCTTTTTTGCTTGACTTTTCCCCACTCCTTTTTTTCTTTATGTAAAGTAGCTAGCAGAAGATACCCGATGACCATCTGCTTGTTTTTTTAATCGCATTGGCCAAGGTATCTTTTCTTGCCAAATTTAAAGTATCACAGCTCTAAAGGGAGAAGTAGCAAAATAATTAGGACAGAGCATTAGCCTCTGCAGGGTTATCCTTAATATGGCTTCTAATTACTGTTATCTCTGCCCCTCCTCAAACAATGTGACCAACACCTGATCTGAGGGTTATGCCCTATTAGTTGCTGTATTTCTATCTAACTAGACAAATAAAATAGCCCCTCTTTTTCCTTCTTAATTGCAACTTGCTGACCCTTCTCCAACTGGATGATTTTGGTGCTTCAAGCAAAACTTGTATCAGTGAGGCAAAAGATCATTGCACAAAGGCTGCTTCTGCTCTTCCCATGGCTCTTGCAGTAATGCCCAGCACTTAAACATCTTCCCCACTGACCAGTGTTTCTCCATTTGTACGCAAAATACTTCAGCATGCTGTATACAGACAATTTCCTTTCTTGAAATGGACACCGACAAAGTCCCCAAATGCTTTGCAAGCCTCATCATAAATCCTTCTGCATGAGGCCTATAACTCCACAACAATATATATCTTTTTAACTTCCATTTTGTTTCCCACAGCTGACTTAATTAGTGGACTCTTCATTTTCTAGGTCTGTCAATCCCAACTGGCCTTCCCCAAACTAACTCTGATAAGGACTGGGGCTGTTGAGGTGAGTAAAAGAGCCTGTGTCAAACTGCTGCAAGGAGTGTTTTTTAACTATAATCCCAACCCTGATGCATGCCTTGGTTACTGCACATAGGTTGGGGGTGCAGTGGGTGAACAGTGCCAGTCTGATCCTTGCTTCTATAAGAAAACAATGTCGGCAAAGTTCCCCGACCTCCTTGATGAAACACTTTGCAGTTGTTTGCCAGGTTTAAGCCAGGAAAATCTAGCCATGTTGTGTATCCCATGCATATGTAACTCCCTACTCCCCTCCCTGGATGGGCACACCTTTCTTCCCATCCAAACACCTCAAATCCCTGAGTCACTATTCAAACCCTGGTCAACTGTACTGTAGGTAGGGTTTTATATGCACAGTGTGTTTCCTGACTCCACTCAGCAATATAACTGCATCTCCTTTCCAGTTTCTCAACCTTCTACGTTATCTACATTAGCAACTACTCTGTCTCTAGCAAGCACTCAAAACCTATAAATCTGAAGGGGAAAAAGACTACAAGGCCCATCATTCATTTTATCTGAGCTATAGCAGGCCCTCCCTGTGTCTCCATCATAGTTCTACCATTATCTTATTCTCTATTGTTTTGTACTGTACACCCTTTATTTTTTCATATATTCAACTACTCATATGTTATTCATTTTGGTTCTTTGATTGAACAGCTGCCCTTGGCTATAAAGATAAAGATGAATAAAAATTTACAAGTAGATATCTACCAAGGACTAAAATTCTTCCTGATCCATCCCTTTCTCCTTTTACTGTTACTAATATTCACTATAATTTGCTATCAGCTGTACAAAGCTGGATGCTGCTTATGCCTCCCACCCATTTGCTGCACTGCATGACTTGTCAAATGATTTATGCATTATGCATAACAACAGCACATTCTTTCCCATTTTTTTCTTTCAGAGGATTACAACTTCCTGCTGTGACTCTTTGTGCATCCAAAAAGTCCTTCCTTCCTCCCTATCTGGTAGGAACTAGTATAACACAGTACAATGTAGAAACTAACAACCATGATGTCAGACTACAAGGGATCTGACTTGATGACCACCAATGCAAAAGCCAAAATAAAATGGCATTTTCAACAGGGGTTTATACATTCATAGGTACTTACTAGGCTATCGATTTGTGACAATCTTTAGGATCCCAGACATACATTCCCTTGAAGGTTTTAGCCCTTGTATTTTAAGTGAGAATAACCCAGAGACAAGCATAATATTTACATATCCCCTATTTATATGGGACAAAGGTACTAAAGTAGGGTAAATTTGCAGATACCTATCCATTCATCCAGCTTATGTTGAATAGTGTAAGAAAAGTATTTGATGTATGTGTCGAGTAAGATGATTACAAAGAAGTGGAATTCTCTGTGATACTTATGTGTCTCTCCAACATGTCCTATTTATGTTGCAAAAGAGACTTTGATCTCTTGAGGGAGTGTTTATGCTCCCATTGGACTTGCAAATGTGCAGTAGGGCTGACAAGATAATGTCTGTTGAGACTCTGTATCTTAAGCAGAGATTTCCCTTCAGTAGCCTGCATGACATTGAGAAGATGAACAACGCTTTGAGATTGTCTCCATAATTTTTATTATTCAATCCCTTGATTGTCTTAGTAAGAAAGAATTATGGATATTAAAGTTGTGTCAAATATTTGGACAGGTATATACCAAAGGGGTATTATAATCGATGATTGGCCTGATGAGTGTAGAATACAATGGAATGATCACATCCCTGTACCTGTACTTGGACACCATACCTTTAGTAATAAACTGGGCATTGAAAAATAACTAACTTACAATAGTGGATATATGGTGATTAAAGAACAGTTCATTGTCTAATAGGTTTCAAGGGCCCTAACTACTGGATCTGTTTTCAGAGGTATGTTGTCAATGTGGTAGTTACATGGCACTTCCTGCTTGCCAAAATATACTATTTTACATTTCTTGGCATACAGTTTTAGTCCATGGTTTTGACACTGGCTATTGGTTTAGGAAAGGCTCTCTTAAAGAATCTTGGTGTCCTGGGAGTTTATTGATGGCAATGAGTTTACAGTCACTTGCAAACTTGATCAGCCATAAATTCTTAGCACTGGCTTTGACTGCCAAAGAGTAAATACCAAAGTGAGTGGCCCAAGACCCAAACCCTGGGGTACATTGTTAGTATATGGTCTTTTACAGGAGGGAGAGCAGCCTGCCATAATTTCCTGGGTTCTGTTTTTGAGCCAGTTTGCTATCCATGAGTTTTATAGGGATTAACATTTAGTTGGGATAGTTTATTGATGATACCTGAGAGTCAGATGGCACTGGGCGCCTTTTTGAGGTTTAGATATGCAATGTGTACTGATTTGCTCTCATCCATTGCTTCAGTAACCTTCTCAAACATGTTAACCCGGTTAAGTGGTTAGGATCTGCTCTTAACAAATTTAAACTTGCTTGGGTCAAGAATTTGTAGGCCACCTATTTCCTTATTTATTAATTACATAATGATCCTTTCCATAGTCTTACAGATGAGGCTAGTCAGACGTTTTGTTCTATAATTTCTTTTGTGCAATGGGTAGACAACTGCTGTCCTCAATTCACCTGGCACAAAGCCTCTTTGGAGGCTGACATTGAATAGCCTCTGTAGGGGTCTGACAGGTTCTGTTAAAGGCTGGCCAGTAAGCAGCCCAGTATGTTATCCAGCCCATTAGAAATAGTGTTGTTCGCCTTCAATAGCGCCTTGAGGACTTGTTCATGAGAAAGTTGTGGGGGCCATAGATACAGGTTAGTAGGGTTGAAATTCTAACCCAATTTATTCACTAGTAGATTGGCTATGTCCTCTGGGTCTGAGTATGTGATGACATTCACTATGAGCACTGCACAAGGCTGGGCATTGTTTCTAAGATTTCTAACAGAATTAGTCTGTGGTTGTATTTTGCCCAGATGGCAACTTTTACCTCATTTCTGGCTTTGATTGATTTGATCGGGGTCTGGAGTTCTCTGTCAAGAATAGCAAAATCTTTTTTGCGTCTTGACAGCTACATTTATTTTTAAATGCAATGAGTTGTTTTCTTTTATTAAAGGGCTTGTTTATATTAAGGTTCCACCACAAAAGTTTATTTTTAAATTTGACATTGTATATATTGAGTGGGGGGGGGGGTGTATCTATGAATCTATTCACAGGTGCATAGAATTTAGCAGCAATGATCCACATAAGCAGTGGGATCATCTATTTGGAAGGCGATGTTGATTTTAGCCAGGTTATCACTCATTTTCAGTAGATTAGCCCTGGCATAACCTCTAAATACTGAAGCATTTGAAGATGCTTCTGGCTTCAGCCTTTAGGTAAATGCAACTAATTTGGATCATATTTATCCAAGGAGAGAGTTACAATTGGCAGGAAGCATAGCTGTCCCATATTAGCTATGACCAAGTCCAGGATTTTATCACCACTAGTTTGGATGCGACTAACTGGTGCAGAGAGTTTGCATTGATGAAGTTCCAGAATCAGCATACATGTTAGAAGATTTATATGTCTCACAGTTAATGGAGTGGTAGTTGAATTCCCAAAGATAATGGTGTTTGGCTTAATGCATAGGGACCTAATACTAGTTAGGTAGGAGTTATGGACTGACGAGGACATAGAGGGGGCCCTATAGTTAGCCATGATATGGTAAAGAGTCTTGTTAAAGGTAAGTTGGATGTAGACAGGTTCCAGATTGTTATCTTGTTTAACTAGTCTAGAGGAGACAGATATGGAGACACCACTGACTTTACTGACTTCATCTTACATAGTGGGCCTGAACATGTGGTAAACATTGCAACCTAGCATTGATGGGGTGCTCTTAATGGTCCTGAACCAGGTCTCGATAATGATGCATATATCATTGTTTTACAGGGTAATGAGTATTTGTAGGGAGTAAAGCTTTTTGTTAAGGCTTCTAACACTGAGCAGCAGCAGCACCCTTATGTTATCTGAATTCTGTTTTATTATGTTGAAAGCTTTTGAGGACTGCATTTGCCTAAAAAGGCACTATGAGGGTGAAGAAAGTTTTAGCCAATATACAAAAGCCTTGGGGAAATAGGTACAGGCTACCCTTGACAAGGCAGTTACGACTGTCTACTACTACCTTCTAGGATGATATATATTGGACCAACAGAGGCTAAACCAACTATTGTACTCAGTAAATCCTTTGTCCTTATTGTGGAATTATTTTTGGTCCAGATAAAATGCTTTTCAAGGCTGGGATCATATTCTGAGAGCTCCATCCAAGTCTTTCTTCATATAGTTTGGGGAGTTATGTCTCAGGTTATTTACTCCCACATGTACTATGAGTGTCTCATATGTGTACTTGTGGTGCAAAGACATAAGTGCCTGCGTGATGTGGCAAATTGGGTCTATATTAAAAGCCTGAAACAACCAAACAGCGAGTGTATGTATATCGACACATAAAGGTCGAAGTACATACACAAAGAACCACTAAAAGAGCAAAAACCGAAACACCGAACGTGTTTCCTGGTCAGCAGCGCGATGGTGGGGATAAGGAAATATATCCTTTTCTCCACTATAGTGCGGTCTCGGAGTTGGTATATTTAGGTAGGGGGATGTGGGGGGTAAAAGCGTGTTAAATTAATTATTTTGTATTAATTTTTACTTACCTGTATTTCATTTTTACTTACCTGTGTGGCGTATTCTGATGACAGAACTCATTCAGTGTTTCGGATTTTGTTCTTTTAGTGTTTCGCTGTGCATGTACTTCGACCTTTATGTGTCGATGTACATACACTCACTGTTTGGTGGTTTTGGGCTTTTAATATAGACCTGGCAAATCATGGCACTTGATAAGCAACTGACAGTGACTGTCTCCTTGCACAGTCTTGTGAGTGCAGTGTCAGTGTGTCTTACAATGGAGGCACCTATGATTGAGATGTTGGATTGTGAGGAGGCTTACCTTATAACATTTTGAACTGAGACACTGTGGCTCTTTGATGTATGTTTCATGGTGGGTGCTGTCTATGTTGTGTGTTTGTGAGGTTGCTGGAGTACTGGTTTCTTAGTTAACATTTACAAGACTTTTGTAGTTTCAGTAGGTTACTTTTTAAGACCCTCAGCATGTGTAGGTCTATGTGTTTGGTGTGATCTGTGTGTGGTAACTTTAATGTAGTGCTGAGTGGTACTGACAACATGATTGATATTTACAGTGTCTTCATGTGAGAGTTTTGCCTACAAAAGCATTAAATAACTGCATCTGTCTCACACTGTGTCATATTTTAAGTAGTAGATGGTTATCAGTAAACATTAGACAATTGCTACATTGTCTCAGGATGACAGATTTAATCAAACTGGCTATAGATATGGTAGGAAAGTGGAAATCCATTGTTCTGTGTGCTTACTAATGTGGGCTGAAGGGAGAATAGCACCTATGAGGTTTGTAGTTGATTACTAGAGGTGCTATCTGTATTGGAGATGGTGCTGCATGCAGCCAGGAATCAATGAACCTTAGCTCCTTCTCTCACCAGGAGCAAAAGAGTAGCATTAATCCAAAGCTACTTCCTAATGTAGTAGTAACCCTGATACTGCTGTGTTCAGTGTGTTTGCGACATTCTTCTTTTGATACCCTGGATAGAACCTACAGCAGACAAAACAGACCAGACAGCCAATCTGCAGAAAGGCCTTGAACAGGTTCTCATTAAAACTGCAACACAGCCACTCACTGAAGTCACATACACACTGCACAAAAAGATACCACCTGAAATCAATGCCTCTCTGCTCCTTCTCTTACCAGAAGCAAAAACATAGCAGCAACACCAAGACAGACAAAGAAACAACAAGATGTTTAATATTTTCAGTATTCTAAATGGCAAACCACCTCAATTGACAGCATTAGACTCAGATTTCATGCATTTTAAATGCTGTTGCACCTACCTTTTTGCATTCATCTTTAAAACCCAGTCATTTTCATTTTTAGAAAAAAGGATATCAATCTAACAATGCCAATAGACAAACACAGCACCCTGCTTACCACATTTTCAAATTCACAACACTTGAACTGAAGTTCAGCCAATAGTATCAGGAACAGAAACTCACATATCTTTGAAACACAGCCCCCATAGATGAAAATATCTTCCCTGCTCACTCAATTACGGACTGTAGTGATCTCCTCTCTCTTTCTCTCTTTCTGTCTCTCTTCCTCTCTCTCTCTCTCTCTCTATATATATATATATATATATATATATCTATGGTAATTTGTATATTTTCTATAATTTCTTCTTTCACAGGTAGTTCATAGGTGGGTACTAGGCTATCTGCCCGAAGGCATTTATAAGCCTAGCCAGAATGTGTTGGCTTTCGCCATCCCCTTAGATTAGTTCCCTGTGCCTCTGTCCAGCAGAGCCACCGAAGTGATCCCCAAGGTAAACTTTCTGTTTCCCATCCACTCATCAAGGTTTCTTTTGAAGAGTCTTAGCAAGGCGCTCTGCCTAATGTAGATTGGGATCTTGTTCCAAAGCATGGGAAGTCTCTGTGACAGGAATCTATCCCTCCAGCACATCCTATTTATTGTTATGGTGAGGTTTAGATCCCTAGAGCGTGTGGCTCAAGGGGAAAAGGTTTTCTTTAGGTGGAGCATGTCGATCAATTCTGGGTTGGACATGGCCTTGTATGTCAGGCAGAGATCACCTCTGAGTAGACGGTATGCAACCGAGTACAACTGGAGTTTCTTCAGTTGAGCTGCATAGGGTATCTGTCTGAGGCCATTGATCCTCTTGGTGAGATACTTCTGTGGTCTTTCCAGCTGTTGCAGGTGTCTTGTAAGGTACATCCCAAATGGAGCATTGTACTCTAAGATGGGTCTGATGAGTGATGAGTAGAGGGGCACAATGACCTCATGGATGTGGACCCTTTTGTGATTAGGTGGGGCACGTAGAAGGATTTTCTAACCACTTTGGCAATGTGATTATCAAAGGTGAGATTACTATCTACTTGGGTCCCCAGATCCCTTATTACATCTTCCATATTTAGAGGACTGCCACCTATGTGGTAGTTTGTGGGTACTTTGTTTTTTCCAAAGGGGATGACTATGCACTTTTTGGCATTTAGCTTGAGGTCATGATTTTGACACCAGGTATCTGTCTCAGTGAGACCCTTTTGGAGGATGTCTGTGTCAGCCAGAGGGTCAATTATAGCCCCTAGTTTGCAGCCGTATGTGAACTTCGTCAGCCATAGTCCCCCTGTGCTTGCCTGTACCTCTGAGAAGTATATGCCAAACAGGAGGGGTCCTAGGACTGAGCCCTAGAGAACACCACTTGTAACCGGTTTAGAGACGGACCTAGCTCCCACAACTGTCACCATGTGGGTTCTGTCCGTGAGCCAGTTGGCAACCCATCTTGTAACATAGGGGTTTATGTTCAAGCTGGTGAGCTTGTCTATAATACCAGAATGGGGAATGGTGTCGAAGGCCTTAGCGAGGTCTAGGTAGGCTGTGTGGACCACCTTTCACTCATCTATTGCCTTGGTAACTGTCTCAAAGAAGTCCACCAGGTTTAGGAGGCATGATCTGCCCTTAACAAAGCCAAACTGGGTAGGGACCAGTGTTTGGAGGTTCCCAATGTCTCTGTTAATGAGTTCCATGATGATGCGCTCCATAGCCTTGCAGACCAAGCTAGTCAGGCTTATAGGGCGATAGTTCCCGGGGTCTGTTGTGGCTCCACCTTTGTGGAGTGGAATAACCATTTTTGTGCGCCACTCTATAGGTATGTAGCCTGTGGAGAGGCTGAGTTTGAATAGTGTGTTTAGGTGAGGGGTTAGTTCGTCTTTGAGCTCGTGTAGGACACAGCCTGGGACACCATCCGGTCCCATTGATGCTGAGTTTTTGGCTTTGGAGAGAGCTGTTTTAACCTGAGTGTCTGTGAATTCAGGGACTCTACATTCTTCTGCTATGGTTATGGGCCCTTTTGGGGGTGAGAGGGGGTGAAGTTTGCGCTGAACCTGTCTGCCAGGATGTTGGCGATATTGGTTGGTTCAGTGTATTTTGTGCCATTCTGCACTAACTCCGAGCAGATCTGAGTATTGCCACTTAGATTTTTGACATAGCTAAAGAATGCCTTGTGGTTATCTTTGGAGTCCTTGGCAATTTTTCTTTCAAAGCTCGCCTTGGATGATTTTATGAGGGATCATAGTTTCTTGCTGATACTGATCAGGGATGTCTTCTCTTCTTGGGATTTTATTCTTTTCTGTACTAGTTTCCTCCTTCTATTGTATAGCTTGTTTATGGCAGGAGTCTACCAGACCAGTTTCCTTTTCTTGGAGGAGTGAGTCTTGGTTTTGCTTGAGATGGCACGATCCATGCATTCTTGTAGCTGCCTGTAGAATGCATTAGTCAAGGATTTTGCAGCTGGGACAGTGTTATCCTTCAGCATGGGGGCTTTGAAACTTTCCACCTCAGTCTTAAGTAATGTGAAGTTTGCTTTTGAAAAGTTTTTCATGGTGGCTTTCTTGTCCAGGGGTGGGGGTGGAATATGGATATCCAAAGTGATTTGTTTATGGTCAGATCTAACCAGCGAGAGGTTGACCTCTGGTGTGGAACACTGGTCGTCAATGTTGGTGATGGCCAGGTCCAATATGTTGTCACCTCTGGCGGAAGTGTTGACCAGTTGAGCCAGGCATTTGAGTTTATAAATTCTATGAAAAAGTTGGGCAAGGGGGTTAGTACTTGAGTAGTTCTCCCAGTTAATGTTTGGGTAATTGAAATCACCCAATATTAGGGTGTTTAGTAGGACCTTTATGTTTCCCAGTGTTTCCAGAAATGCGAAATGGGGGTCCTGGGAGATGGTGGGTGATCTGTAGCAAGCTACAATTGGAATTGCAGTTTTGCCCATTGTTAGTTGCACGTGGATGATCATTGAATGATCATGCTGTGCCACCAACCTGGAGGTGTGGGTATCCTTGATGAATATGGATACGCCCCCACCTTTTGTATTTCGGTTTGGGTTCTGTGGCTGAAATGTATGGTATGAGTTGTAGCCTGGTAGTGCTGGGGTGCTCTCAGGAGCTTTAAAGCAAGTTTCTGTTACTGCACATATATCAGTTTTCTCCATACTGAGGAGTGCCTTGAGTGCGTGCATTTTGAGGTTTAGACTTCTGGCATTGAGTAGCATTACCCTCAGTTTTTTGTTAGTTGTGCTATTTACGGCAGTGTGTTTGTCTTTTGAGCCTTGCCTAAAAAGGCACTATGGGGGTGGCAAGAGCCCTGGCAAGTATTCGAAAGCCTAGGGGTGACAGGTGCAAGCCATCTCTAGCGAACAGCATGGATTGTCGAGCATGTCATCTCAGGCAGACAGACATTGGATCCCCTTTGAATGACACCAGAAACTTAGCCAATTGTTGTAATCGAGAACTTTTTCTTTATACCGTGGTATCATTCTTGGTGAGGGCAGGATGCTGCTCAGGGTCAGGGTCATACCGGCCTGGGCTACATGATCAGAGAGCTCTTCCATGTCTCTTTTCATGTAGTCCAGGGAGGTACAGCTCAGGTCATTCACACCAACATGGACAATGACAGAGTCATATTTGTACTTGATCTAGAGTGACCTGAGTGCTTGTGTTATTTGGCGGATCCTGGCACCCGACAGGCAGCTAACAGTAACCTTCTCCTTATTTAGCCTAGTGAGTGGGACGTCAGTGTACCTGACTATAGAGTCACCTATTACTAGTATGTTGGGTATGTTATTTTGCCTTAAGGTCTGTGATTGCATGGCACACTGGTTTTGTGAAGTATGTGTTTCATGGTTTGTGTTGGGGGGTGGAGGTTGCTTGGATGTTTGCTTTGGAGGTCTCTGTTGGTTTTGCAGATTTTTATTTAGAGCCTCCGAGTATGTTTTTGTGTATTTATGTGTGTTTTTTGCCGGTGCTGGTTTAATTTGTCAATGTAAGACTGGTGGTGTGATGCAAGTATTTCCCTTCTCCTCTTGACTGTCTGATCCAGTCTTGGATTGAGAGAGCTTAGCCTCTAGTTTGGCTGTATAACTGCATCTCTCGCATGTATTAGTGTTTGGTGGTAGTAGCCAGTTTTGCCAGTTACTTTCTGTATGGTTGGGAACTATTTTTGCTAAATGATTTGGGCCTTATCAGTGTATTGTCATCAAGCTTTTCATATGCCAAGCATTTCAATAAATAACTAGACTCCTGTTTTGCTTTACTGATGAGTCTGTCTCAGCCGCAGCTAATGTAGTTTGCTTTACTAGCATATATGCATCAATAAAGACATAGGAGGTATTGTGTAATAAAAAGCCACTGTTCAGGAAAATGTACATATCACTAAGAAATAATTTGCATACTTTTCATAAAATCTTAATTGAGGGAGGCCTGTAGCTGGTTATTTGCAGATGATATTCTATTTTGCTTGACTCTTTCTTTCTGGTTTACTCAGAGTATATTTTTTATGTTTTTTTTTTTATTTTGATACATACATATCAGAGTGATATAGCTGTTAACACATTATATATGTGCTGAACAATCCTCACTGTTTCAGCCACTACTGCACTTCTGCTACTTGCTTTTTAGGACTTGTAGGGTACGAATGCACTAATCTCATCATGTTAATATATTGCTTTAATTTACTTTAAACCACCCAGGGCTTTGAATTGTCCCATCTTATGCAGCAAACAGAATCCATGTCCCTCAGGGTTTACTTTTTCTGCTAGCACTTAGGACTCAACACATACTGCAGTTCAAATTAAGTACATGTCTTGCCAGTTGTTTAAGGGTAAAGGTTCATAGCTAAGTACTAGGCTAGCTGTTATTGTGGGTCATTTTAAGTTTAGCTAATTTCCTTCAAAGGTGAAAATGAAACCCTGTAGCTTTTGTCTGGGAGGTAAACACCTTAACCATCATGCCAACAGCAAGTAGTACAGGTATGTTGCTTTCCTAAGACAGTGTAAAAAAAGGCCTACCTCTCACACCTTCTTAATTTATCTCTCATAATTTCCATTTCCAGCTCAGACTGTACCTTTCAAGGTGAGTGTTCAACCCCTGATCCCTTTCTCCTTGTAAAGCTTCATCCCTTATCTCTTATGATCTAAGGCTGTCCTTCCTATTTTATTTTTAACCAGGAGGAAACAAGACAAATTAGTCTATTACCAAGTGACCTTTCCATTACTAAACACAGTGCATACAAAGATCAGAAAAAAAAATGCACTAGTGATATAGTTTTATTGCTCTGCATCTCTTAAGGGCTTAATCAGTACCTAACAAAAGTTATTCATATACGTGATATTCCTAGCATACTTGAGCAACTGAAACTGTGGCAAGAATTATCAATGTTCTAAAGAAATCTCAAAAAACAAAAAAAAAGCAGTATGTGAAATTGCTTTTTTTATCTAGGAAATCTCTTATACCAGATCCACGGGAAAATTCTAATGCTAATCCCATCTCCCAGACAGCTGTGTGAAAGGACTTTACAGCAGCATCATTTACCAATGGAAGTAGATAGGCAAATGTGCATCAGGACTAGGGTTAAGTCTGATATCACCTCTAGTTCATATAAGAACACTGCACAGCTGGATACCTTGTGGTACGGTAGTTAAGAAAGCTTATTGGGTAAACAAGAAAATTGGTTCTAAGGATACTACACTATTGCTTGCAGTAGTGCTACAGTTTTTTCCCACTTCAATTACTGCTGAAAGCAATCAACTTTATAAATATTGTTAGGGTCTTGAATAGAGATTAATAGCATGAACATATCGAGGAGATAAGCAGAAACTGTCATTTATAAAGCTGATGTACCATTTTATCTGCTTCTGATGTTGTGGACATAAAAGCATTCTGATCTAGGCAGATCATGTCATTCAAATAGGAAAACCAAAAGTACCATCAAGCTCAGCTTAAAGGGACTATGTTGCGTTACTTGTCATGTTTGTATACTGTATTTTTACTTTTCCACCCCTTTGCCATGATCTGCTTTACACTACTTTTAAAAACGCAATACGTTAAGTTTGTCTTTATAAAAGGAAACACAGTATGAATGAGAAGCTATTTACTAGCAAAATTGAACAAGCATATGCTACAGGATGAATTTATCTGTTTTTTCAGCTAGTATTTTACCTTCTGCTGTTCCTTAACCACCCTTACCAGATCACTAGTACCACTGCTTATACCTCATCTCAAAATCTCCTCATAACACAACTTAGTTTCTCAAAGCAAGCTATGCCTTTGGAGGTGTCACACTCCCAAAATCATATCTAACCTCTGACAAGCACCTTTTCTATAAAATAATGCTTTTTTCATATCCACCCTTAACTTCCTTCTTTTAATGCCCCTTCTTCTTCCCACTTCCTAATCCTTGGCAGATCATTCCTTCATTCCTCATACCCTTAACCAGTATAAATGTATAAGTAACTGTATACATTACATCTGTAAGCTGAAGACTGTTAATAATAATAACACTGATGGATTTACTGCACATCAGCAAGTCAAAAGGCATCAGAAATACTTGGTCTAGGGATCTAAACCTGTTCTGCAATATCAACAGAATGGTTTGAAGGGACAGGTATATCTCACACAGGATAGCACTGCTCTGGAACAGAATACACATCCACATAAAACAAAGTTCATCCCTGTCTATATTCAAGATAATTTAGAGCTATGGATAGGAAAAACAGAATATTTATTTCAAGACTGCCTCCTGTACTACTAATGGACGAAAGCAGCTCCTAAATGATTTATCCCATGTATATGTTGCCTCATATTAGCTATGGTATGATCACAGTTATTTTCATTAGGAGGTAATATATAAATATAGACCATGTGATGGGTAAAGCCAGTCTCTAACCAAATGGGACAGGTTAATTGGAGCACAAGAATGGAAACTGGCTAGGTTTAAAAATGGCCCAGAATGACAGATAGCCTAGTACTTACCTATGAGCCTATTAACAGAGTAGGTTGTTCCAGCCTTCCATTTTACTACAAAGGCCTAACACCTGTTATGCACTGTATCTACTAATATTATTATTACCATTATTTTTTTATTTCAGACCTCAGACAGGTAGGATATGATTTGCTTGCAGTATTAACACACAACTGTACAGAAAAAAAATTGCTTCCTCTTCCCATAGTAATAAACTTTGCCATCAGAGTGTTTCTTTCTCTAGTACTATTGCATACGTTAATATGGTTCATCTTTCTTGTTAACAGACCAGGAAAGATTTCCCTCATAAGACCATCAGCCTACTGTACAGTGACACTCAGCTTACTAAGCTTAAGGAGATCTTGAAATCATCTGTAGATTAAATAAACCTGCAATCATCGAAAGTAAACAAGAACATTTATTACATGTTATTTTCCTGAATGATGGGGGAAGACCAACAACTGGTCTTGGAGCACTTTGATTTTTAAGTATGACCATCTTATAGTACATTTAGTTAATTTGTCCTTATCTGGATTAGGTACCAAAGAGAAATAATGATCTTGATTGAATAATACTGTGTCTGACACTTGAACTTATTATAATTTACATTCCACATAAATATATTCACGTATCTTAGATATGCAAGTCAGTCATGTGCCTGAATCCATTATAACTTTCTTGAGTGGCGAGATGGGAGCGTGCAGAACATCTATTTGCAGGGGACAGTCATTCACTGAGTAATAAGCTAAACCACATTTCCAGATTCTTGAACACATGTAGCAATTATTCATTGCTTCAATTAAACATAGGGAAGTATTGACTCAAACGAGCAAATCACATGATATTTATTACTCAACACACCTTACAGGCTCATATCAAATTAAACTAATTTTCCATGAATTTGAATATATTGCATCAACAGATAACACAAGACATAAAAATGACTGTTGACAAAGGGTGATACGTTTATTTTGCATTATATGCAATGGAAAACTATACAGTTTTATGGAGGGATATTTTAAAGGTTCAGAGTTTTCTAAAACAAAAGTTCTTGCAGACTGTTTAAAGTAAAGTTTTAAGGAAGGCACATCTGAAATGAGATGTATCAAGACAGAAGTGTGAGAATCATACTTTTGATCTGTAAGACACTAAAGTTGTAAATATCAGTTTTATTTTTAAACTCTAAAGTATAAGATAATTAACAAATTCTGAGATGAATGCACCAAGTCTGGCAACTTGTGCCCAGTCTCATTACCCTCAGCTGTCCCTGCACATTCCTTAACTGAACAACACGCAGTGCTTCCTAACACAAGTCTTGGTTTTGGAGGTGACAAGTTCCCAGAATTCCATCCTACATCTGGCAAGCATTCTTCCCATGAAATAGTGTAATTTCTAATCCAACCGTAACTTTCTTAATTCGTCAGGTAGATCAAAAAGAATGCCCCTCCTTTTTCCCACTTTTTAATTTGCAGCAGATTATCTTTTCATTGTCTGTGTCCTTAACATCTTTAAACTGAACAGACTGTGTTGTTTCAGCCTTAAATTTTACATCACATTCTCAGTTATCTATAAAAATGTGGCATCCATCATGCACTGTATCTACTTTTATTATTATTATTGTTATTATTACTATTATTATTATTATTATTACTATCATATGTTGTGCTTAGACCTGTGTGATGCACATCATAGGTATCATCACCAGGAGCTGTCTCCTTCCACATAGTAATGAACTGCTGTATTGGGGTCCTTTACCAGGAGCTGTCTCCTTCCACATAGTAATGAACTGCTGTATTGGGGTCCTTTACCAGGAGCTGTCTTCTCTCACATAGTAATGAATTGTTGTATTGGGTGTCCTTTACCAGGAGCTGTCTCCTTCTCACATAGTAATGAACTGTTGTATCAGTTGTCCTTTACCAGGAGCTGTCTCCTTCTCACGTAGTAATGAACTGCTGTATTGGGGTCCTTTACCAGGAGCTGTCTTCTTTCACATAGTAAGGAATTGTTGTATCGGGTGTCCTTTACCAGGAGCTGTTTCCTTCCACATAGTAATGAACTGCTGTATTGGGGTCCTTTACCAGGAGCTGTCTTCTTTCACATAGTAATGAATTGTTGTATTGGGTGTCCTTTACCAGGAGCTGTGCCCTTCCACATAGTATTGAACTGCTGTACTGGGGTCCTTTATCAGGAGCTGTCTCCTTCTCACGTAGTAATGAACTGTTGTATCAGGTATTCTTTACCAGGAGCTGTGCCCTTCCACATAGTAGTGAACTGCTGTATTGGGGTCCTTTATCAGGAGCTGTCTCCTTCCACATAGTAATGAATTGTTGTATTGGGTGTCCTTTACCAGGAGCTGTCTCCTTCTCACATAGTAATGAACTGCTGTATTGGGGTCCTTTATCAGGAGCTGTCTCCTTCCACATAGTAATGAATTGTTGTATTGGGTGTCCTTTACCAGGAGCTGTCTCCTTCCACATAGTAATGAATTGTTGTATTGGGTGTCCTTTACCAGGAGCTGTCTCCTTCTCACATAGTAATGAACTGCTGTATTGGGGTCCTTTATCAGGAGCTGTCTCCTTCCACATAGTAATGAATTGTTGTATTGGGTGTCCTTTACCAGGAGCTGTCTCCTTCTCACATAGTAATGAACTGCTGTATTGGGGTCCTTTATCAGGAGCTGTCTTCTTTCACATAGTAATGAATTGTTGTATTGGGTGTCCTTTATCAGGAGCTGTCTTCTTTCACATAGTAATGAATTGTTGTATTGGGTGTCCTTTATCAGGAGCTGTCTCCTTCCACATTGTAGTGAACTGCTGTATCGGGGTCCTTTACCAGGAGCTGTGTCCTTCTCACATAGTAATGAACTGTTATATTGAGAGTCCTTTACCAGGACCTGACTCCTTCTCACATAGTAGTGAACTGTTGTAGTGTGTGTCCAGTGTCCTTTACTGCAGTTCTGTTGCATCAGGTCCACTTTGGCTTCTTCCATGACCCTGGACTGGAGGGAATGAAGAGTATACCAATCAACTTAAGTCTTACCTATTTTGAATGCAAGTTCAGTTTTGATGTGTTTTTGTATGAGCTATTGCATTTCACTTTCCAGGAATGCTGCCATCATCACAGTATGGTATCACAGTATTATAGACAATACAAAGTCGCATCAGAGGACCATTTTTTCTCGAGAGCATTCACCCTCAAGGGGTACTAAGTGCATTCTGGAGGACAAATAGTTTTGGCCAGGGGAGAATTTATGGCTACTCATCCAACTGTCAAGATTCATGTATAGCTAATTTATCACAGAGATGGAGTAAGCATTGGCAAATGAATCAATACTGCCACCAGGTTCAATTAATTTGGAGATGAAGATTTATATTCTGTGTATGAATTAATTTATATCCTATGTATGCATTCATTTATATCCCATGTATGCATTCATTTATATCCCATGTATGCATTCATTTATATCCTATGTATGCATTCATTTATATCCTGTGTATGCATTCATTTATATCCTATGTATGCATTCATTTATATCCTGTGTATGCATTCATTTATATCCTATGTATGCATTATGTATGCATTCATTTGTATCCTATGTATGTATTCATTTGTATCCTATGTATACATTCATTTATATCCTATGTATACATTCATTTTGCAATGGTGACAGAGATGGAGAAAAGTAACAGTTTATTCTTTTTCTGCAAGTTCTTTTATCTTTGTTCTGTATTGGACTTATGCTATGTCCTTTATTTCATATGAGAGGGATCCACTTGGAATTTAAAATTGAATCTGAAGAGTTTGGATTATATTTTACATGCATTATTTTTTTTCATTTATACCTATGTTTAGGATGTTGATGTTGCCTGTCTGAATGACTTTGGAAAACATTGTTATATCTTAATCATTTTTATTCATATGTTTTCTGTTTTTCTAAGTTGATAGGAATTCAATATGTTTATTTCTGCAAGATGTATGTGTTTAATAATATATAATTTATACATATTTTATATTTATTTATTTGTATGCATTACACTGTTCTTTTAAAGTTGTACAATGCTCAGACTTAAGCGTTAAACACAACACTTGACTTTAACTAAAGAAAAAACATGCTAAAGTTTACTTTGCACTTGCCTGCTGGGTTTGTGCTATAAGAGAGCACTGCTGCTGTGAGATGACTTAATTAGGATCAGAGTTACACAATAGCTCCATGAGTCACTTACAAATATTGGGTAATGTGGTGGTGGTGGTGGGGGGGGGGGTGCGGTTAAGCAGATTTAGGTGATTCACCAGTTACTTTGTCTTTTGCAGTCTATCAAAAATGTAGCTTACACATCAGACAAGAAAGTTTTGTTTATTTTTATGTTTCAGGATATTTTTAAGAAAACTCATGCTCACAATATCAGTTCAAACACTGCTTTCTATTTACAGCATGTATTAATAGCATACTTTGCCTTGTCTAAATACAGCTTATTGAGTTGATTGTGTCAAGCAGGTGGCCATGCAGTACCATATCAAACATTTTATAGAAATCCCAAAATAAGATAGCACACTTGCTAACTAAAGATAATTGTTTCAAAAGCATATGCTTATGAACCAATGAAAAGATAATTTGCATGGCAAGATATGTCCATACTTTATCATCAACTATACATATAATGTCTGTTTGATAACAGGTCATACTGCTTAAGCTGGGCTTTTCATAAACATCCTTTTTGTAATGATTTGAATAGGGATGCAGCTGGACTTCAGGTGCTAGTTTTCATCAATCTGGGGACACCTCTGTTGCATAGCAGGATTACAGATGGATGAGTAACACCAATGGCCAATATACTTTTTTAAAGAGGCAGTGAATGGTGCTATTAACACATTGCATTTGGATACTTACTCTGTCTGCTATCAGCACTAATTAAAATTAACAAAGATTAGTAAAGATAGGGACTGTAAGTCGCTAGACCCATCACGTTTGGCATTTTCTTTGTGTAAGGAATTTGGTCCTGTGTCACAGATTTATAGGTTCATGGAAACAGATGATGATTTTCCATTTTCTTGAATGTGAAAACATCAGAAAGTCATAGATCTGGACTGTCTATGGATGTAATTTGGAAATCATGGTAAGAAGATGGAATTTATTTATTTATTTATATATTTCTTTGTTTGTTTGTGTGTTTGTTTATTTATTTTATGAACTATAAATCAGTGTCTAAATTCACAGATTGTGTCAAGGTTCTGCATCGTCTAAGGTCTGCATAAATCAAGTTACCAGTTCTTTTTTGGATATAGTCTACAGCCAAATTTATTTTGACCAGCTTCACTTAATTAGATTATCTAACTTAACAGATAAGGAAAAACATATTTTACAATTTGGAAAGCTTTTGTTTTACAGGCCTGCTGTCTCTGATTTTATTTTCATTTATTTTTATCTTTTTTATTTATTTATTTGAATTTGTTGACTAGACTAGTAATCTGATCGGGTCTATATTAGAACACCGAACTTTCAAAATTTCAAGTGTTCTAATATCGAACCCTATTAATCAAAAATGTAAAATATCGAACATACAGAACACCAAATTTTTTCCTAGGGAAAGAATCTGCTGTTCCAAAACACATGTACACAACACAAGCACACCAAACAAACAGCAATCCACACACATATACCTAAACTCTTACACCTAACCCTACACTAAACTATACATACACCACTAACTATCCACTTTCCTTAACCCAAACCCTTACCCTAAGGTCCGTCACTATCGCACAGTCACCTCACCCGTGCCCTAACCCTAACTCATCTAACCCGCCCTAACCATCACGTTCACACAATCGCACACTTACCTGAACCCGACCCGTAACTTTCCACCACAGCACTGAAAATACCAAAGCAACAGAAACGGACAACTGAATTCTTTCCCTAGGAAAAAATTTGGTTTTCTGTTTCTTCGATATTTTCAGCATTCGCCGAAAACAGGTCGATATTAGAACACTCGAAATTTTGAAAGTTCAGAGTTCTAATATAAACCCACTCTGATCCACAAGACCAATTTCATGTTCAGCCAGTGTGTACAGCACTAACAATCAGGTAAGTAACTTCAGTGCACCGCACATACATTCAAGAATCAGGCCACCAACAGGCTAAAAACATGTTCAACAATGGCCCAGGTCCATGACAGGGCAGTGTTGTATTCATTCGCTACCATGGTCAGGGGACATCTAATAGGGGTCATTAATCATAGTTCTAGGATGTATCTGGTATGACCAGTGAGATGCCCCTGGATAAAATCACCACGTACAGAATAATGGTATAAGTTGCCCATGTGTCATATGTGAGAGTCGAGGTGCTGCTTTGCTGGTCTGGTCTGCAGGCACATTGTATATTATACCTTGTGCATTATGGACTACCTGGCAGTTGATAGATATGAACACCTTATGATTAATATATCCTTAACCATTCTCCCTAGTTGGGGCCTTTACTGCAATGTGGGTGCAGATTATGGTTCCTAGTACCTCTGAAAAATGGACTATATCATAAAAGTCTGCATGATGTTGACTCTCACTTCTGTGTCAAGTCAAAACCTCTTATACTCCTGTATATGCCATAACATAGCATCAGGAAACTGGTTAAGAATCCCTGAGACAGATGTCTGGGAGACTCTTTCTTTGTTTCCCATAACTCCACATTTTAGTTGTAGTCAATAACTCTGGAGTTAGCATTTCTCTTAGTAAGATATATATATATATATATATATATATATATATATATATATATATATATATATATATATAAATACCATTTATTGAGGATTTATTGACTCAATGTTGAGAAGTTGTATATGAATCTAAACAATGAACACTTTGCTTCTTAGTTGATCTTGACCTCAGATTCAGTGTGTTGCTCTTCTGTATCAGGTTTCTCCTTACTTCTCAATACATTTCAGTTTTTTGTGTTATTGCTATCTCACTGTAGAACTTACATGTCTGACTGTCTTCATTTGTATACACATTCTTAATGCTGCAAAAGTCATAGTGGTAAATACATTGGTCTCTTCCACATAAAGCCCATTAGAGGTAGCAACATCCTTTACCTGGTCATACTAACATGGGCGACTGTTGCTCTGCACCAATAGTCAACACCTCCCTGGTTAGATCTGACCACAAACTAATCACCTTGGAAATCCACATCCCTCCCACCACCTCTGCAAAGGTAACCACCATGAAAAATTTCTCCAAAGCTAACTTGGTGCTCCTAAAAACAGAGATGGCTAACTTCATGGCACCCATGCAAATGGAGATCAGTTGCATGACTGCTGAATCATACACCAATGCACTGTATGAACACGTACACAAATGCATGGATCTCGCCCAATAGAACCAAGATGCTCTCCAAAAAAAGGAAGCCAATCTGGTGGTCCCCTACCATAAACAAACTCTACAACAGAAGGAGGAAACTGGTGCGAAATAAGGTGAAGTCCAAAGACTGGAAAAACTCCCTTATCAGCCTCAACAAAAAGTTGAAATCCCTCATCAAATCCTCTAAATCTAGCTATGAAAACAGATAGTAAAGACAACCACAAGGCCTTCTATAGTTATGTAAAGAATCTCCATGGCAATACCTTGATTTGCTCTGAGTTACTGCACAATGGTACCTCCTATACTGAGCCAACAGATATTGCCAATATACTGGCTGACAGATTCAGTGCCAACTTTACCCCCCCCCCCCAAGGGACCAATCACAATACTAGTAGATTGCCAGGTACCCAGTATTACTGCTGCACAGGTTAAAACATCACTGTCCAAGGCCAAAAATACAGCTCATATGGGACCTGACAATATCCTTGGCTGTGTTCTACATGAACTACAGAGTGAATTGGCATCTCATCTGTGTGTCCTGTTCAGTCACAGCCTCACCTCAGGCTTTGTCCTTACCGAATGGCGCACTGTTACAGTCATCCCTCTCCACAAAGGAGGAGTGACTACAAACCCTGGGAACTATTACCCCATTAGCCTGACAAGTCTGATATGCAAAGCTATGGAACGTATTGCATGGACCTAATAAACAAGGATATAGGGAATCTTCAAACTCTGGATCCCATACAGCTTGGTTTTGTGAAGGGTAGATCATGCCTGCTCAACTTGGTTGACTTCTTTGAGTCAGTCACCAGAGCTGTGGATGAAGTTAAAGAGGTTCATTCAGCCTACCTTGATCTGGTCAAGGCGTTTGATACCATTCCCCTCTCAGGAATCATAGAAAAACTCACTAAGCTAGGCATCAACCCCTATATCACTAGGTGGGTTGCAAACTGGCTCACAGGTAGAGCCAACATTGTGAAAGTAGCTGACTGCAAGTCAGATACCCAACCAGTCACAAGTGGAGTCCCACAGGGTTCGGTCCTGGGTCCTCTCCTGTTTGGTATCTACTTCTCTGGCCAACCAAAACAAAGGGACTCTAGCTGACAAAGTTTGCAGACAATTGCAAGTTGAGAGCTATTATTAACTCCCCAAGTGATGTTAACATCCTACAGAAAGTCCTCACTGAGACCAACAACTGGTGTCAGAACCATGGCCTTAAGCTCAATGACAAAAAATGTGTCATCATCCCCTTTTGGAAAAACACAGTTCCCATGAATTGCCACATCTATGGTAGTCCACTGAACACAGAAGGCGTTATAAGAGATCTGGGAACACAGGCTGACAGCAACCTCTCCTTTGACCACCACATTGCCACTGTAGTCAGAAAGTCTTTCTGTGTGGCACATCTCATTACTAAGGGTTTTGCATCCAGGAAGAAAGAGGTCATTGTCTCTCTCTACTCTTCCCTTATTAGGCCAATCATTGAGTACAATGGCCCAATTGGCATGTACCTCACTAAACACCTGCAACAACTGGAGGGGCCACAAAAATACCTCACAAAGAGGATCCTATGCCTTAAACATTTGTCCTATATGGGCAGCCTCAAAAAACTCCAACTATTCTCTGTCTCATATCGCCTACTTAGAGTCGATCTCTGCTTGACTTACAAAGCCATGTCTGACCCAGCTCTGTTAGAAACACTACATCTAAAGAAATCCCAATCCCTCCATACCACATGCTCCAGAGACCTCAACCTCATTGCCACAATCAACAGAACATGCTAGTGGGACAGGTTCATAACCCAGAGACTGCCCATGCGATGGAATAGACTTCCCATACATGTCAAGCAGAGCACCTCACTGGCTCTCTTCAAGAGAAATCTTGATGAGTGGATGGGAAATAGAAAATTCACCCCAGGGATCACTCCAGTGGCTTTACTCGACAGAGGTACTGGGAACTAAGGTCAGGTGGCATGATGCCAGGGTAATCCTATGGGCTAGGCTTGTAAAGGCTCTAGGGCCATTAGCCAAGTACACACCTATTAACTTATAAATACTGTACCATATTGGGTTTCTTTTGTATAGGTTCATAGGTAAGTACTAGGCTAGATGTATTTGCAGGCCATTGTAAGCCTAATCAGTTTTTCTTTTTCTGCTCAAAATACCCTATTCCATTCATTTATAGATTGGTCTTAACCATCCAGTGGTCAATAATTATATATTATCCCTTTGGGAATAACTGGGATAATATCATAGATCATTTGATGGGACCATTGCATGGCATAAAGCATTTAGAAGCTGCCTCTGTCCATTACTAGCATGGAGGCAGTCCTGGAGTAAATTTTCTGTTTCCCATCCATAGATCTAAATTCTGCTTGAATACGGACAGGGACAAACTTTGTTTTATGTAGATGGATAGTCTGTTCCAGAGCAGCACTATCCTCTGCAAGATATACCTGTCTCTCCAAATCATTCTGTTGATGTTGCAGAAGAGATTCAGAGCCCTACACCAAGTGTTCTGATGCAATTTGACTTGTTGATATGCAGTAAATCCATCAGTAATATGTATGATGCCTTGTATACTAGACACATGTCACCTCTTAGCAGTCTGTAGGATAATGATTATAGTGACAGGTCTTTGAGTCAGTCCATGTAGGACATGCTGATTAGGCCTTGTATCCTTTTAGTAAGGTATCTCTGTGGGTGTTCCAGTTGTTGCATGTGTCTGGACAGATACATGCCAAAGGGATGATTATATTCAATGAGTGGCCTAATCTCTGTGGCACAAGGTGTAAGCTCACTGAGCTAAGCGAAAAAGCAGAGTTGAAGCAGGGTTCAATTCCAGTATCTAGATCATTTTGAGAGTTTGTCAGCTGATATAGAGAGTTAAGGCTGTGAGCTGTAGTTCCTGTGCTGCAGGATTTGATTCACTCAGATTTAATTTGCCTACTTTAAAAACATTTGGGGGTAGACATAATGTTTAAGATGTTAACCTCCCAAGCACAAAGTACAAGATTTGATTCTTACCTTGGGGAAGTTGGCTGGGCTTAAAATGACCTCCAAGGACAGCTAGGTTATAGACACAGGCAGACTGTAAAATGAATACAGGCAGCCTGTAAATGACTGATCACCTAGGTCCTTGCTTGTAATTGTTTCATCTCCCAAGCATCTGCTTAACATTTATCAAGGGTGCAAGAACTTGTAAGAGATTTAGGATGGATGTCCAGGCTTAAAATGGGCCTTGTGGTCGTTAGCCTTGTAAACACCTATGTACCTATGAGGACTGGGAAAAACGGAACAATGATATCCCTAGATCTAGACACAATCCCTTTGTTTATTAGCTCTTCAATATAAAATGACTTTCTTACAACAACAGGCACGTGTTGGTCAAGCATTATGTCACTGTTCCACATAAGTTCTAAATCCCAAACAACAGGGTCAGCGCTTAAGGATGTACTGTCAATGTGATAGTTCCATGGAGTAGATGACTTTCCAAAGTATACAATAATGCATTTTTGGCATTTTATTTCAGTTCATGATTTTGCCACCAGTTATTTATTTGAGACCATGCAGGATGGTTATGTCACTGATTCAGCGACTGCTGCTAGTTTGCAGTCATCTGAAAACTTAGACAGAGACCTTTGTATTGGCTTTTACTTAAAAAAAAGTAGATGCCAAACAGCAGAGGTCCCAGCACAGAACTCTGGGGGACTTTACTAATGACTACTGTCTTTGTAGAAGTAACTTCCCCTAGTTTGAATATCTGCATCTTATTTGTGAGCCAGTTGATAATCCAGCAGGTGACATACTGGTTTATTCCCAGTTTATTTAGCTTTCCTATATGCCTAAGTGGGGAATTGTGTCAAAAGCTTTGGCCAGATTGGGATATACACTATGCACCATTTTGTCTTCATCCATGCCTTGTGATTGTCTTTGGTTTGGGTAGAAATTTTAGCCTCAAACTTAAATTTGTTGGAGTTTATTAAGGTCCTGAATTGTTTATTTCAGTGACAAGAACTCTAGCATTCTAGAAATTACTGTTCTTACTTTTGGTCAAAAAACGTTTATTATAAAGCTTGTTGATGTTATGATTCCACCATGTCGGTTTGTTTCTGGGGTTTGCCCTGCATTTGTTCTTATGGTGCACAGCTGCGTATATGTAGCTGTTTACAAGCTGGTATAGTATGGCGGTATACATTTATGTGTGTTCAGTGGCATTAACTAGGTTTGGTGGGGATTTGAAGCTTGACAATGTATCATATAGGAGTAGGTAGTTTATCTTACTGAAACTTCTTAAGGTACCTTGGGTGAAAGGGACCTCTAGTTTTATTTTTATTTCAAAGGAGCCTCCTTTATGGTCATACCCAGCAAGTGATGAAGATATGCAAGGGATGGTGTAAGATGCTTGTAAGGGCAAGATTCAATATGCTATTTCCCCTTAGTGGGTACTGTGACTAATTATTGCAGGGCATTTGAATTGACAAAGTCTAGGATTTTCTGTGATTGTGCAATAGTGGTGATACAGGTTCCAGGTCTGTAGCTGGATAGTTTAGATCATCTAGGAAAACTGTATTTGGTTTAATACTGAGAGATTCTAGTTCCTATAGATAGGCATTGTGACCTTCCTGTGCCACAGAGGGAGTTCTATAGCTAGCTAATATATGGTACGGGACCTTTCTGATGGTTATTTGAACACGGAGAAGCTCTAGTGCATCATGCTGCTTTACCAACCTTGATGTCAGTCTCATCTGCATGTAGAATGGGACACTTTCAGCTTTTTCCCCCTCCTGAGTAGTAGCTGGTCTAAATCTGTGGTTGGTATTATAGCCCTGCACAGCCAGAGTGCTTGTCACTATTTAAAAAAAATGTTGCATTTATCACCTAGACTTCAATGTCTTCCAGGATGAAAAGGGCTTGTATGGAGAGGGGTTTCATATTCAGGCTCCTAGCATTGATCAGTAACACATTCATATTTTCCTTTGATTGTTTTGTTACATTGGCAGGTTTATCAGGTTAGCATTGTCCAAAGATTCTATGGGAGTGGACAATGTCTTCGCTAATATTCTTACCCCTAGAAGGGATGGATGCAGGCCATCCCTGGTGAAGCATCGAGGCCTGTTGAACATATACTCCCAGGCTGACAAATATTGGACCCACTTTGAATGATACCAAAACCTAAGCCAGTCATTGAACTCAATTATGTTTTGCTCATATCACAACAACATCCCTGGAAAAGGCAGAATGCTGCTCAATACAAGGTTCATACCTGCCTTGGACATATAGTCTGAGATCTCCATCGTGTCTCTCTTTTAAGGTACACTTCAAGTTACTGATACTAGCATGAACTATGACAGAGTCATATGGTTACTTGTTGTTCAGCGACTTGAGTGCATGCATGATCTGACAGATCCTAGCATCAGAAAAGCAGCGAACCATTACTCTTTCTTTGCTTTGCCTTGTAAGAGGTACATCTGTATGTCTTGCAACAGATTTACCTGTAACCAAAGTGATTGACTGAGTCAATGTCTGCCTTACAGGCTCACCATCTGTGACTTGGGAGTCCTTGTGCTATGTGAGGAAGGAAGTGGGCTTAACATAATGAGTGTGGCTTGTGCCTCTGTTGTATTTTGGAGCCATGTGATGTTTAGGCAGGTGTGCTGCAGTTAGTGTTATTGCCTCACAGCAAGAGGTTCTCCCATTCGATTCTCGGCTGGAGCATCTTCTGTGTGGAGTCTGCATGTCCTCCCCACGGTTGAGTGATGTCAAAGACATGCAGGTAGGTGCGTGCATGAATATGTATGCCTTCCTTAAAGGTTGGGTGTCGGGCTGGCAACTCGGCACCAAAAAAATCCACTGCCAATCACTAGCGGGCCAGAGTTCTGCTGTGGTGACCCCTAACCAGGAAAATCCAAAAGACACAAATCATTAGAACCACAGTAGATGATGGATTATGTGTGTTGTGATGGCTTTGGAGTGGGGGTGATGTACTGCTGACCATTTTGACATTGAAGTTTACTGTGTGAGAGATTTTTGCCTCAAAGGTTATTATATGTGTACATTTCTTAAACCCTGTGTTATGCCATTTGAGTAATAAATGACTGCCGGACAGCAAGATAGATAGATATGGGATTAATGAAAAAGAATGAAAGACTCAAATATCGATGTTCACAGGTCAACCACAAAAAGTCAACTGTGCCAACCTCGACACGCTACTGCGCATGCTCTGAGTGAAAATCTCATCACATACAAAGGAGTCTTTTAAGATTAGCCTTAAACATTGTTTTTTTTTTTCAGGGGGCAAGATCCTCTGCATCCTCATACCCCCTGCTTATTATACATATTAACTCTGAGATCATGGGGAAAGGGCATATTTCCCTACCCTGAGAATTTTGCGATCTCACACATCTGTCATCCATCTGTGCAGCCAACTAAACAGATGCTGACCAAAGGTGGCTGCAATTAAATTTAATACCCCATATATATATATATATATATATATATATATATATATATATATAGAGAGAGAGAGGATATAAAAAGTGTACACACCCCTTTTAAATGCCAGGTTTTTGTGATATAAAAAATGAGACCACAATAAATAATTTCAAAACGTTTCTCATCTTTAATGTGACCTATAACCTATACAATTCAATTGAAAAACAAACAAATCTGTTAGGGGAAAAATATAAAACATAAAAAACATGTAATAAGCTGGTTGCATAAGTGTGCTCACCCTTAAACTAACACTTTGTTGAAGCACCTTTTAATTTTGATTTTCCATCTTGATAGTATTTAGATATATATATAGAAATAGATATAGATAGACATAAATGCACACACACACATATGCTCTGTCTCAGCTTTTTGCTAGCTTTGCCTATATAAAAAGAGCCCAACTAAACTAAATCCATTCACACAATCAGGGGCCACCATACAGTGACATTGTTAGTGGGGTTATCTGTGACACATTCTCGTTTGTAGGCTTTACTATTGTCAATAAATGGCATGGTTTTAGAGTAATCTATTTGGGTTTTTGCAGTTTATGGCACCAGTTCTAAGAAAGAATGTAACAGTCTGAAAGTCAAACTTCACAAAGGAGGCTGCGATGTTCGGTGAAATACAAGAAGAGGATATTTGAGTAAGGACAAAGGCAAGAAGATTAACACCTATGGTGGGAAGGATGGCAATTTGCTCTAGACAAGTAGCATTTACACAGTTAAGAGATAGGAAGAGATCTATCTCCAGTCTAAAAACATATTTCCATCTTATGGAAGGAGCTAGAACAAATTGTGATCCCATTCTGGGAGTTTTAGGACTTGATATACTAGTTATGTGTTACTGGAAAACATGTACTTTAGATTATAATTAAGGAAGTAAGCAGAACCAGGATTGACAGTAAACTCATACAGCAGGTAAACACATTACAAGAACATTAAATGACATAACATGATAGCATAAGATGTTGATGAAAACGGCAATCACACTTTTCTTACTTTAATAAGCAGATACTATGTAGATATAAATGCAGATATGCCACCTTCCAGAAACTCTGAAATGTTTCAATGCATAATGATTATTCAATACTTCACACAACAGATTTTAAAAGATCACTTTCCTTAGAATATGTAAGAGATAACGTAAAAGAGACAGGCTTAGCTTAATTAAACAGAAGGTCACCCTACAAAATTAGGTAACACTTGGTATGCTTTATACCCATATAACCTGCAAGGGGAATATCATGGGCTATGGCTAGAAGTGCCAGATAGTAGGCTCTGGGCACTACCAACAGTTGCATTATCTTACCCTGTAGCCCTCCCTCAGGGGTCCACTCTCTGTACAGTAACCCTTTGTCCCAGTATACAGATCCCCCTTCCCTTGAGAATCAGGTGCCTCACTAGCTACATCCCTAAGGGCTTGTAATGTAGGGTCTAAGAGCTGAGCCTGTCTCATCTTTTTCTTTGTAACCCTTCCCAGCTCCCCTTCTACAGGAAGTTTCTTATTCTCTGTCAGCAGTGCCTCACTCACCTCTACTCAACTCTGCCCTTGCAATCACTCTGTCCAAAGGAACATCAGTACCAGGAATGCCCACAAGCAGCTGTGGCTCACCTTCAGTCTCACTGCTACAGGGTAGCTCCTTCTCTGAAGTAACCACCCTACCAGTCCTGGCTTCAAGTCTGCAGTCTGTGTGGGTTCCCCCAGGCTACCAGACCCACATGCTTGTCTCCAAGTCAGACTGCATGTAACTGCATGCACACAAGGTACTGTATTATCAAAACTGTCAGTGAAATATGTCTTTATGTATATGTCTAATGCTTATTAGAAGCTAAAATAATTAACACGTTTTCATTCTATTTTATATGCAGCTTAATTCTGTGTGAAATTATAAGATGCTTTTTGAAACTGCAGTATGCTTTCTGAAAACTGCAAGATGCCCCCTGACCTAATAATTGCTAGCACAGCAAAATTCATGTTTATGCCTTTTGGAAATGTACTGAGAAGCAGGTGATTATCTGCTAGGTCAGGAAGTAATAAAATGAAACAATGCTATATTCTATCTATAATGTTATGATTTTGAACAATCAGCTCTGTTTGTGTTATGAGAACATGCACAGCTGTGGAAGAATAAGAGATACAAGACAAAGGACTGCTTGAAGAATCTGTACTTGCTTTGTGCTCGAATTAGCTGTAGTACCTTGAATAGAAACATAACATAGGGGGAAACTGTATCTAACCGGTGGTCACCAAGGCCACGTTGTTTTTCTTAGGAACTTTTTCATAAAATTGATAGTGCAAGCAGAAAATTATGGATAAACAACTACTATGTAATGATGATGTAAAAACTTGTGATCTGCTACGTCAGCTTGGTAGGCAATGTCTTGTTAGAAAGTGTATAAAGATGAATTCACTTCCTGATTTTAGTTAGACAAACTCTGTATCAGCACGTTTTTGTCTCCTTGCTGCAAGATTAAAGTGCCTTAACCTGAACCTACCGTGTATTGATCATTTTTAAAGTATATTTTTCCTTTGACAGATTGGTCCTTCGGACCGGAAACATCTCTTGCTCTAGCTCAGGTCAGATGGGCCCGGTGGCATGAAACCGTACAGGGAAGAAGCCACATTGGTTCTTCTGCTTTGAAAAGACCTCCGACTGAATTATCGTTCAAAAGAGGCCAGCCACTGTTTCTGATCTGCGATTGGAGGACGAGTCAACAGTTCCGGTGAGATCAATCACGGAGGCTCAGGTAAGGAGGAATTTACCTTTTTTCTGTTTTAGATCGGGGACTTGTTACAGTATTTTGTTTTTGTCAGGGAGATCTGTAAAGTGCAGATCAAGGACAAAAAAGATTGCTGTCTTGTCATAGATCAAGGAAACAGAATAGGTAGACAGTTATTCTAGATAAACTGTGAAGAAGTGTAAATCGTGGTACCACATGATAAAAAAGGTTACATAACAATTTCTAACTTAGCTAAGACAACATGGGAAATAAGTGCACAAAAAGTTCCCGAGATCCGCCCTTAACTGAAGACGCGAAATATATGCAATTACAGCGTGCCGACAATGTTAGGTACTATACAAAATGGGTTAATAAATACAAATTTGATGGTCATTTAGATAAACCTTCACTTATCAAACTTGTCAAACAACTTAAAACAGACGCAAAAGGTCAGATAAAAAAGCAACGTCAATTAGGAGTTCCTCAGGCACACAGGTGGCTTGAGGAAGCAAACCGTAGGGAACAAAAGAATAAAAATTCAAAAGCAATGTTTTTAGATAAAGAAGACAATAACTTGGTAATAGCAACAGCCCCTCCAGCCCCTCCGCTTCCCTTACCAGAATATGAAGCGAGTGCACAAGCTGATCCACCTCCGCTATATCCAGCTGTTCCTGCAAAACCAAAACCGTTTGTCAGAGATCCTATCGAGACTAGGTCTCGAACACAGTCTCAAACACACAACTTAAGAAGGGATATTGAATTGTATGAAATAAATAAACATTCACAAGCTATGAGTGAAGAAGAGATATGTCCACTCATAGAAGTACCAAATCCACAGGCATGACAGGCAGGACAGGACCCAACTCTTCTAGTATATAGACCGTGGACACCGGAAGACATCCGGAAAGCCACAGAGGGAATTCCCCATCTGAAAGTTAATTTTAGAAAATTCTTAGAAGACTTACAGGGCATGAGGTTAAGTTACCATTTAAATGGAGAGGAAGTAGAGAAAGTAGTCAGACAAATTGTGGGTCCAGATTGGCACATGATCAGTGGCAACTGGAATCCCCGTGACGCAGAACATAGGCCACTCCCACATAGTAACGCAGAACTGGATAACAGAGTGAAAGGTCTGACAGACCGAATCTCTGAGAAATGGAAGCCTAGGGCTGACTGGACTAGCATTAATCAATGCATACAACAAGAAGGTGAAACTGCTGATAGATATTATGCCAGATTATTAGTGTGTTTTAATAACCATTGTGGAATGCAGGTACCTGAAGACCAAACACATGATTCCCCATATGAGCAGCAGCTAAAGAATGCATTTTTGAAAGGCAGTATTGCACCCATTAGCAGCTTTATTACAAAGCACATGGTAGATCATCGTACAAGTAGATTACAGTCATTACTTGAATATGCAAGACATGCCGAAAGGCATTTTAATAGCAAAAAGAAAAGAAAACTCAAGTATTTGTAGTAGAAGACGGATCAGAATTCTTTGTAGTACAGACCGGGAAGAAGGGTAAGAAAAATGCCCAGGGAAACAAACAATCTGATAAACGATCAGAGGACTTTGAAGAGAGAAAGAAAAGGGGTGAATGTTTTAAATGCAGGAAAAAGGGACATTTAACAAGGGATTGCAGGCAAAATAAAAAGGTAAGCACAGAAGACAAGGAGGGTGAGGACTGACTATATGATAGTCAAGAATCACTGGAAAGGAATAAACAAGAAAAGACAAGTGCAAATGTGATAGAAGGGGTAGAGGATGTGATAGAAGAAATAGAGGATGTGCATGAAATCACAGATAATGAAGAAAATGAAATTTTAGACTTGGCATTATTGAGCCTAGAGCTCTACTTAGCAGACACAAAACTGAAAGTTACACTTCTGGTAGAGGGGAGGGAAGTTAAATTCCTGTGTGACTCAGGGGCTTCACGGACCCTGATACATCCTTCCAAACTACCAGAAAATTCAGAATCACTTGACTACATATTAGTGAAAGCAGCTAATGGACAGCTGTATCGGGAGCCACTCTCCCACAATATAGCAATAACTGACCCTGTTTCAGGGATAACCCAGAAAAGCAAAATTGTTGTTTCTGCAAAATGCCCAGTAAATCTTTTGGGCAGAGACCTAATGCAGATATTTGGCATAGCAGTAGTTCCAACTATGCAGGGTATGGAAGCACAGCGACAAATGGATACTTTTGTAGTGCGACCGGAGGGCGAAACATTTTATTGGTACAGCCAGGACTTGGTTACGACTGGTCCAGGGGCAGCAACCGAAGAACTGATGAACGTAGCCATCAGTAAATCCCCCTCCCTTGACACAGATAAACAGCATTTGTTGTATTGCACTCTATATTACTGTAGCAAACCAGGACCTGATAAAGGATATGAGCAAGAACTGTTTAGAAACCATGCTAACAGAATAGTATTACGAAATCTGTACTGGGACACAGAAGGAAACAGTGAAGTAAGCTGTTCATTGCCCCAGGAATTCCCAGCACTTTACAAATCTAATCGATTAGCACATGTGAGTTTGAGTAAAGATAGAAACGTGAAGTGGGCAGACCTAGGAGAAAATGTCACAAGGTGGGAAAAACAGAGATAGAACTTTCAGAACAGGGAGTACAAAATCAGAAGTTGAATTGGATAACACAGACACATCCAGCTGTACACTTGCAGGCAAGTGAGGACAGCTGAGTAGCACTCTTACTAGAAGAAGAGGAAAAAGCCTTACGAGATATACCAGAGACTCTCTGGTCAACAGGGAAATCAGATGTAGGACTTATTCGTACAGCAGGACCAGTCACTATCACGCCAAAGTCAGCATTTAGACCTCAAAAGAGACAGTATCCCTTGAGAAAGGATGCAGAAGTAGGAATCAAACCTATAATAGCAGCCTTACTTAAGGAAGGAGTATTGATAGAATCCCCCGATTCACCATGTAATACACCTTTATTTCCTGTTAGGAAAGCAAATGGAGAATGGCATATGGTCCAAGATTTACAAGCTGTAAATGATGCAGTTATACCCAGGGCACCTACGGTGCCAGATCCACACACCTTATTAAATTATTTAAAACCGCAACAAAAGTATTTTTCTGTGGTAGATATTAGTAATGCATTTTTCTCAATACCGATACACCCTGACAGCCAACATTGGTTTGCATTTACATTTCAGGGAAAAAGGTATACATATACGCGACTACCACAAGGATATTGTGAGAGTCCAACAATATTCGCACAGGAAATGGCAAGTAACCTGATGGGATTTATCCCACCAAAAGACAGCCAGATTTTACTTTATGTAGACGACATTCTGCTGGCAGCCCCCACCCAGCAAGAATGCAGAGAAGATACCATAGCATTACTACAATTTTTAGCTACTCAAGGACACAAGGTAAACAAAAACAAACTGCAACTTTGGAAAAAACAGGTCAAATACCTGGGATATGTAATATCCAAAGAGGGCAGAATATTAGATGAAGACAGAAAAACAGCAATATTACAAGCACCTAAACCAACTACCAAGAAGGAAATGATGTCCTTCCTAGGTACTACTAATTTTTGTCGGAGTTGGATTCCAAACTATGCCTTGGAATCTGCTCCACTGGCCAACTTGATATTCAAAAAGCCCATGGCAGCACAAGATTTATTACAGTGGACACCAGAAGCAGAATCAGCTTTCTGCAAATTGAAACAACTGATAGCATCCTCATTAGTTTTAGGATTACCGAACTATCATAAACGATTTTTCCAAACTGTAGATTGTAAGCAGGGTTATATGACATCAGTATTAACACAGCAGCATGGGGACAAACAACGCCCCATAGCTTACTATTCATCACAGCTAGACCCAGTGGCGCGATCCCTGCCCCACTGTGTACAAGCAGTAGTCGCAGCTGCAATGGCAGTGCAGGCTTCAGCCTCAGTAGTGTTATTCCACCCTCTCACATTGAGAGTGCCTCATGCAGTCATGATTATTTTACTACAAGAAAAAGTAGAATATCTTTCTCCTGCTAGACATCTTTCCTGTATGACTATACTGTTGAGCCAACCTCACATGACAATTGAATGATGCACAACTTTGAATCCGTCAACCTTGCTCCCAACCCCTGCAGATGGCAAACCACACTGCTGCCTGCAGGAGATTGAGCAAAAGACACTACCTAGAAAAGATCTCACAGATGTTCCCTTGGATGATGCCGAGGTGACATACTATGTGGACGGCTCGTGTAGGAGGGGTCCTACAAGACAGAATCTAGTGGGGTATGCAGTAGTTTATTATACTTAGATTTTAGAAGCAAAGTCTTTACCACACAACTTATCTGCACAAGCAGCAGAATTGATTGCTTTAACAAGGGCATGTACCTTGGCAAAGGGTAAACGAGTGAACATTTTTACTGACAGCCAGTATGCTTTTTTTACTGTACATGTTTTTGCGCAGCAGTGGAAAAATAGAGGAATGATAACATCTACTGGTAAACCAATTAATCATGCGCCATTTATTTTAGATTTGTTAGACTCTATTCAGTTACCTCAGAAAGTAGCTATTTGCAAATGCGTAGCTCATACCAAACAACAGGATAGGATTTCGAAAGGTAATGCGAGGGCTGATATAGCTGCAAAGCAAGCAGCTTCAGCTTCAGAAGTATTGCTTTTGAGTGAGGAATTACAACCATCTGAGATTTTAGACTTAGAAATGTTAAAAACAATGCAGACACTTACTACAAATGTAGAAAAACAAAAATGGATAAAATGAGGAGCAATTCTTGAAAAAGGGCTGTACATCTCCAAAGAGAGGAAACCGATTTTAATATCTAACTTGTTTAGATATGCAGCTTTGTTGAGCCATGGGCAGTGCCATGTCTCAACAGGGGGGATGGTACAGTTAGTGAATCAAGTGTTTACAATGTATGGATTTACAAACTACGCAAAAAATTTTTGTGCAGCATGCCATGTTTGTAACAAGCATCATGCACAAGGGGCATTGAAGCCTAAGCAAGGGAGTTTCCCTACACCACCATATCCGTTCCATACTATCTGTATGGATTTTATAGAGTTGAACAAATTTGAAAATAAGAAGTACTGCCTTGTCATTATAGATATGTTTTCCAAATGGGTGGAAGCTTTTCCAACTAAAAATCCAGATGCAGCTACTGTTGCAAAAGTCCTCGTTAAAGAAATTATTTCTAGAGTTGGCATACCGGAAAAGATTTATAGTGAGAATGGCACACACTTTGTAAATCAAACTATACAACAATTGAGCCGTTACTTTGGGATTTCTCTGAAAAACCATTGTGCATACCACCCCCAATCTGCAGGATTAGTAGAGAGGCAAAATGGAGTTTTGAAAAATAAGCTTAGGAAATCGATTAGTGAGACACAAAAGAACTGGGTGCACTGTCTACCTCTGACACTGTTGAGAGTGAGAACTGTTCCAAATGTAAAAGGGTTAACTCCTTTTGAAATTTTGTTTGGGAGGGCATATTATACACCTCAGTGGAAACCTCTCATGCCTGCAGACCAGGAGGCTGACAGTTCACTTGCAGAGTATATGAGGCGATTTTTGAATAACAAACTTTTACAGTTAAATTCTGTTTCAGATAAAGAACAAACCAGACCATCAGAACCAGCAATAGTTCCAGGCACGTGGGTCTGGGTGAAAGTCGTGAAGAAAAAGAATTGGAGTTCTCCGAAGTGGGAAGGACTGTACCAGCCAGGTAATACTGTCAACACCCACTGCAGTCAAGATCGCAGAGCGAGCATCCTGGATTCATCTGACACACCGTAAATTGGTTAAGAACTTTGAACTTGACAAAAACCTTGTTACTGTTGTACAACGAGAACAAAATGACCAGGTATAGAGTAAACAGGGATGCAGAACAACCTCAGAAGATTTGCATGATTATTCTGATAGCTATACTGATAACAATGATCTTTTTGCTGTGGCCTTTCCTTTTCCCAGCCACATGAGTTGAACTGAACAAACGTGATGCATTACTCATAGACTGGCATCCAAACTTTAACACTTACCAAGCAATTAAATATGTGTATGCTGAGACTTTTAATGTTTCGAACTGCTGGATTTGCACAGCTATACCAACAGCATACGGGGGACTATTGATGACTGCTGTCCCCCTAGGGGTCAATGAGACCTGAAAAAACTTGATTTTTGATACTACACCTGTGAAATCACAAGACAAAATAGCATTGTACCTACCTGTTACACAAAAAGGGATTGTATGTTTTTATAAAAATGACACTATTCAGGTGGGTTGGAGCAATTGCAATGTGACTGTTGCTTATAAATGTTCTATTAAGGCTAATAAGGCAGAGACTATCTGTGATACAAACTATGATTCATATTTTGAAAAAATGAAGAGAACGGTTAGTGAAATACAGCATAATCCTGTTCTTTTGAAGCAACTTTTTATTATTGACAAAAAAATGTTTCATGCAGGGCGAGCATATATCAATACTAAAATAGAGAATTGTTATTTTATTTGTGGGAAAAAAGCATATAAATGGCTACCTGAGAATTGGTCCGGCAGTTGTTTTTTGGGTTACCTGGTTCCGGCCATATGACACACTGCAGCTTTGCCTCAGGGAAAAATTCGAAACATCAGAGAGGTTAGCAGTAAACCTAGAAGTCCAATTAAGAGACCCAAGAATCCAGTGGGACGAATCGAAGCAGGGTGGAGAAACCATAACTCCGTGAAAAACAAAGATAAACTGACACATATGGACTTGAGTGATACCATTATATCGTGGGCAGGCATAGCCCCTGCATATGGCACAGTGAAATCGATTTGGGAGCTGAGAAAACTGTCCAAACTTCTCAAAGTTATGAGCAATGCAACTTTTTCCGCTCTCAAATTAGTGACTGATGAACTAAATGCTATGAGAACTGTGGTACTTCAAAACCGCATGGATCTTGACTTCACCCTAGCGGCGAGAGGTGGTACGTGCACTTTAATCAAAGAAGAATGCTGTTTGTATATTCCTGACAACCAGCACGAGATAAACGACCATCTTGAGGTGATCCAGCAAGTGTCGACCATGACCAAACCAGGCCCAAACCCACTGATGGACTTTTTCCAGAATTTGTTTGGGGGGTGGGGTTCCATCCTAATGAACATCCTGATTGCCATTTGTGTGGGATTACTCCTATTAGGAGCATGCATTTGTTGTGGTATTCCCTGCATGAAAAAGTTCATCAAAGATTTTATAGATATGTCGGTTTCTGAGACTTTGTATCAAAGTACTGAAATTGAAGAGTTGTTGAAAACTGAAATGCTTCCATAAGTCTAAACTACATGACTCTCTTAACTGCAAATCCAGAATGGAAGAGGTTAGGAGAAGAAGTAAACTGTTTATGCTTTTGAAATTAGAATAAAAAGTATTAACAGGGGGGAAATGTCAGAGAAATATGTATTTATGTATATGTCTAATGCTTATTAGAAGCTAAAAGAATTAACATGTTTTCATTCTATTTTATATGCAGCTTAATTTCGTGTGAAATTATAAGATGCTTTTTGAAACTGCAGTATGCTTTCTGAAAACTGCAAGATGCCCCCTGACCTAGTAATTGCTAGCACAGCAAAATTCATGTTTATGCCTTTTGGAAATGTACTGAGAAGCAGGTGAGTATCTGCTAGGTCAGGAAGTAATAAAATGAAACAATGCTATATTCTATAATGTTATGATTTTGAACAATCAGCTCTGTTCTTGTTATGAGAACATGCACAGCTGCGGAAGAATAAGAGATACATAAGACGAAGGACTGCTTGAAGAATCTGTACTTGCTTTGTGCTCGAATTAGCTGTAGTACCTTGAATAGAAACATAACATAGGGGGAAACTGTATCTAACCGGTGGTCACCAAGGCCACGTTGTTTTTCATAGGAACTTTTTCATAAAATTGATAGTGCAAGCAGAAGATTATGGATAAACAACTACTATGTAATGATGATGTAAAAACTTGTGATCTGCTACGTCAGCTTGGTAGGCAATGTCTTGTTAGAAAGTGTATAAAGATGAATTCACTTCCTGATTTTAGTTAGACAAACTCTGTATTAGCACGTTTTTGTCTCCTTGCTGTAAGATTAAAGTGCCTTAACCTGAACCTACCGTGTATTGATCATTTTTAAAGTATATTTTTCCTTTGACAAAAAACATTCCCTATCAGGACATCTGCAGGGATATCCTCAAACACACCCACTTGTTTGCTTCCTTTTCCATCCTCCCAGTCAAGGTGAACCCCAGCCAAAGGTATTTGGAATGGGGTCCCTCCTAGAGTTCTGACTGCAGTAGACTGCCTAAGCAACTAGTGCTCCTCTTTAACTATTGCAGGCTTCACAATGGTTAGGTCAGAGGTTCTGTCTCTCTTAGCAGTGGCCTGTTTCCCCTCTACTAAGATAGGATATAACCTCTTGTGGTCATTTGGTACCCTTGTTTTGTCTAGACAACGTACTGCTAGCATTCTGTCATTTTCACTTACTGGCATTCTATCATTCTCACTTACTGGCTGCGCCATCTTTTGTTACCCACATTGCCTCCATGGACATCTATATGCTACATGGCCTTGCTGGTTGCATTTATAACATTTAAGCCTTGGTCCTGGCCATGTACCTGAACTAGTGACTTTAAGGACCTTAACAGATGGGGGACTCTGGTGAGGCAGTCTAGGCAGTCTACAATGGGTTCCCTTAGACCAATGATCAGCACTGTGTATCCCTTTCCTGTGCAGTGATGGCCTGCTTGCTAGGTATACCTTTTTCCCCAACTCATCTGCTGTGTTATATACTCCATCCACTAACCAGATTCTCAGGTCTTCAGGCAAAGTGATAAGGGCTTATTCTCTCACCAAAAGGTCTGCCAGCCCTTCAAAAGTGGTGACCTCACACCCACTCACCCATCTATGAAAATAAGTGCTTAACTCAGCAATATATTTACACGCACTTTCATCTGCCTTGCATCTATGCTCATGAAACTTTTTTCTGTAAGCTTCAGTTGTTAACTTAAAACACTCTAACAAACAATTTTTAACTTTATTATAATTTAAGCAACCAGTATCAGAACATTTAGATATAGCAGTTACAGCTCTACCATGTTGTAAGGTGGTCAGGAACTGTACCCAGAGCCCTTGGTCAACATTATAAAGTTTACATACCCTTTAAAACATATGAATAAAACTGTCAAAAGTATCACCCTCTGTAAATTGTGGAAGACGTTTACTGACCTTTGTTGCTTCTGGGATTTGGTTATTCCCTTACTCATTACCTCCACGACCCTAGTGAAAAGTCAGCATCTCCTTTTCATGTTGCCACTACCTCTCATCTTCATCAGCTTCCAGACATATTAGTCTCTCTGCTGATTCTATTTCCAAATGTTGGGCCTCCAGTTCAAGTCTCTTTAACTCCAGACAAATTTTTAAATCCTCTGTGGAAAAATTGAACTGTCCATTTTCTGAGAACTGTACATCCCCAAGGCCAGTCTATTGTCCTCCTGTTTACTGCTCTGTGATACAGCTGTGACTAATGCTGCAATCATCTATGCTTTAGTTAGGCTGGGATGCCCTAGTCCTTTGGCTTGGCACATCTCAACCAACTGGCTCCTTCTCACCTTGCCATTTTCCTCTGTTGACATCTTTGCCTGCTCTCCCTAACTAACTAAGTTAACAAAAAAATAAAACTATTGTGATATGAAACTCTGAATGTTCACTTTGTGGCTGATTGAGAGTACAAATATCTTCTTTAGTGACCACTGTTTACAGGCTACAAGAATTCATTATCCACATAGGGGAAAACAGCCCTTTCAAAAGCCAAAAACACAGCATCACTGGGAACAGATGGTGTCCCAGGTTGCGTCTTGCATGAACTACAGAACAAACTAACCCCCCACCTAAACATGCTATTCAACCTCAGCCTCTCCACAAGTTACGTGCCCATAGAATGGCACACAGCAACGGTTATTCCTCTCCACAAAGGAGGGACCACAACTGACCCTGGCAACTATTGCCCCATAAGCCTAACTAGCTTGGTCTGCAAGGCTATAGAGCGCATCATCATGGAACTCATTAACAAAGACATTGGGAACCTCCAAACACTTGACCCAACCCAGTTCGGCTTTGTTAAGGGCAGATCATGCCTACTAAACCTGGTTGACTTCTTCGGGACAGTCACCAAGGCCATAGATGAGGGAAAGGTGGTTCACACAGCCTACCTTGACCTTGCCAAGGCTTTAAACACCATTCCCCACTCTGGTATTACAGAAAAACTCACTAGCCTGAACATAAACCCCTACGTCACAAGATGGGTTGCCAACTGGCTTAGACAAAACTCACATGGTAAGAATAGGGGGCTTCAAGTCTGTCTCTAAACCAATCACAAGTGGTGTCCCACAAGGCTCTGTCCTGGGACCCCTACTGTTTGGCATATACTTCTCAAAAGTACAGGCAAACACAGGAGGACTATGGCTAACCATGTTTGCTGATGACTGCAAACTGGGAGCCATAACTGACTCTCCGGCTGACATGGACATCCTCCAAAAGGGCCTTACTGAGACGGACACCTGGTGCCAAAGTCATGGCCTCAAGCTAAATGCCAAAAAATGCATAGTCATCCCTTTTGAGAAAAACAAAACACCCATGAATTACCACATAGGTGGCAGCCCCCTTAATACAGAAGAGGTAATAAGAGATCTGGGGACCCAGGTAGATAGTAATCTCTCCTTTGACAATCATATTGCCAAAGTAGTTAGGAAATCCTTCTATGTGGCCCATCTAATTACTAAAGGGTTTGCATCTAGAAATAAAGAGGTTATAGTGCCCCTCTACTCGTCACTCATTAGACGCATCATAGAGTACAATGCCCCATTTGGGATGTACCTCACAAGACATTTCCAACAGCTGGACAGACCACAAAAGTACTTCACCAAGAGGATTACTGGTCTCAAACATATGACCTATGCAGCCCGACTGAAAAAACTCCGACTGTACTCAGTGGCATATCGCTTACTCAGAGGTGATCTCTGCCTGACTTACAAAGCCATGTCCAACTCAGAATTGATGGACATGCTCCACCTAAAGAAATCCAAGTCACTGCGAGCCACACACTCTAGTGAGCTAAACCTCACCACAACAATAAATAGAGCATACTGGAGGGATAGATTCCTGTCAAAGTGACTCCCCATGCTTTGGAACAAAATTCCAAATTACATCAGGCAAAGCCCCTCACTAACACTCTTCAAGAGAAACCTTGACGAGTGGATGGGTAACAGAAAATACACCCCTGGGATCACCTCATTGGCTCTGCTTGACAGAGGATCAGTCAATTAATCAATGAGGCAGCGAAAGCCAACACACTCTGGCGAGGCTTATAAATACCCTCTGACAGATAGTCTAGTACCTACCTATGAACACTACTAAATCCTAATATGTGGATATCCCACCACTGCCAGCCAATATATGTAACATCTCACCACTGGCAACAGTAATCAAGGACCCTCAATCCGCACCACTTGCACCAGTGTAGGATGTACTTTGGGAGGATGACAAGTTACACACTCAGTATTTCAAAATGCAGCTCTCTGCATCAAGTGCAATTTCCCTTAAGAGCACATAGAGACCACAGTCAATACGGGATTGATTTCTCCCTCTTTCTCCAGATCACCAGTAAGACTCCCCACAGCCACTGGCACAGCTATACAGCTGAGATCTCAGCTGAGTGGGCAAGCCAAGACCTCCAGCACCCTCTCTGTCCAACCAGTGCTTTGTGTCCCTGCCCAAGTAGCTGACACACACACACACACACACACACACACACACACACACACACACACACACACACACACACACACACACACACTTTAAGGTTTGATTTATAAACATACACACACACCTGGGAAAGGCTGGCACAAGTTTTGTAGCTATGCCCTGTCTGTTCAGACTACAAGGTAGTTATCACTGCCACCAGCCAATTCTTTATCAACTACTTTAAAGATCTTAACAAATGGTATCCAATCTTACTGTGTAATGTTACTGTTGATACAAATGGTAGTTTTACCAAGAGCAAGGCTGTTAGGAGTGTCATACACAGTCTCAGCAAATAAAGATACCAGTGCTCTCAGAACCTAAATATGTCTCACAAATATTAGTCACAATGAAAGGTTTGAATACATGTAATAATAATAAAAGAACAAGAAAATGCTCAATATATAATCACAGTTACATCAGAGTTCAAAATCACAGGAAATATTTAAAAGAACATTGCAGGACAGTCTCAAAAAAATAAAGAAAACATCTAAACTATACTGCATTATATTCCTGACTGAATTTAAGAGAATTACTATACCCTAGTAACTTACTTCAGAGCAATAAGGCAGATGTGGTGAATGGGTCTTCCAGCTGATATTGCCAGGTCAAACACAACATACAGAACACTCAGTCTCTCTCAGAGAGTTCTTAAATTAATATCTCAAATATTACTGCTGGGATAGCTTACAGAATGACATCACTTCTTGTCATCTGACTCTATCCCAGGTGAAAAACAACTATTGGTTCAGCTGGTAGCATTTAGCATCTACCTGTGAAAATAAATACACAAGGCTCTTTCTCAGCTCTTTGCAGATCCTGTACGTTATAAAACAATAAATCACTTCCTAGACAATAGTGAAAGCCTCTAGTTGTAGACATTGTGTTTGTTACTGCACTGAAACTGAAAGATAACATCCTTTTATTACATGGCCATAAAGTAATCCAATTTCAGTTATTTTTCTGAAGTTAACCTCTTGTGTTCCAGTTTCCATTGTTAAAATATATACATTTAAACAGTTACAATAGTGTATGTAAATGTCTGTCCTTTTCCAGTAAGGTACACTGTGGTTACATTTTTAAGCTCAGTACTATTACAAACCCTTTTCAACACACACTTCTGTACCAGCAGTTTGATATACACATAACATACAGTTCTAATACATTTGTTACACAAGCATATGAATCATGTTGATATTCACAAATGACATATAATTATTTACAAAATTCCAGATAGCTGGGCTGGCAGTATCCTTTTGTGACAATACCTGCCAGGTACCTATTATTCTGTTGTGCCTCTTTTCTGTGTGTGTGTGTGTGTGTGTGTGTGTGTGTGTGTGTGCGCACTTGTGTGTTTGTGTGTGCGTGCATGTGTTTGCCCATGTACATGTATGAGTCTCATAGCATTTATTTATTGAAAGGAAAAATACTTTAATTATATATTCATAAAATGTATAGTAATCCAACTGAAACCAAATACTAAAGAGCAGGTTAGTCAGCAAATGATAAACTGGGTGATGACATGTAATAAACATAGTCTACTATTTTTCCAAATATAGCTTGCCCATTTGCATTTGCTAATTTATTCACTAGGTAAGGCCACTCTGGTTACAGTTGTCCCATTCAAAGGCAACCTAGGAACGCAATCTCTTTGTGACATGCTCAGATTCATGTAACAGGCAAGCAAAGGTAGAAATCTATACCCTGGGCACAGGAAGAAACTCATTAACAGCACAGAACTTTAGTCCCCTGCACCGACTGCCAGACCAAGTGATATGCTTTCCATGGTTACTTTTCCACAACACCCTTGAACTTAATGTGAATTGTAATGATCATATTCCAATTACCTTTATGACATAGACTATTTGTAGCAGAGTATTCATGGTTCAGTTATAGTACTGCATTAAAAGCAGTTACAAATGTACACTTGGACAACCACAGACTTTAATATTACCTAAATATTTACAGTGGAGGTCACAGAAGAGTTAACACATATTTTTTTCTGGACATATACTTGAGCCCTACAGAAGAGTATGAAGAGAGCTGTAGACAGTGTGGCAAACTGCTGAAGCAGCATCTGCTAGTAGATGACAAGCTATTAACCAGATTTTAACATAAATGCTATTTAATTTGTTCCCAGAATATAAAGCCTGAAATTGTCTTTCATTTAAATATCCATATTTGTCAGTGTTGTGTACATGACTGTTTAGGATCTACAAAGGATGCAGTCTGGCTAGAAACAAATCAGAGTACTGTGGTATTAAACCCTAGTTCTATTCTTACTTCCCATTTCTCCTTGCACATCACTTTGTTGTGTATGCCTGGTCTTAGTTCAACAGGGAAGATCCGACAGATACAAATTCTGGCTTTAAATGCAAACCACAAGCATTGACATGATTAAAGGGATTCCACAGAGTCCTTCAGCATGAAAGCTTTGCCTGCTGGCAGAATGACCAGGTCACACAAGTCATCTAAATCTGATTTCTGATTACAACTCAGTGATTTATTTTATCATAACAGAACAACATCCAGATGTAATATTTGTGTGCACTACTTCATGAAGGGGATGCATCCTATGCGTTTTAACCATTTTAATGAATGCAGTTTGAGCAGAGATGACATCCTCTCCAGGGATTCCCCTGAAAGCAATCAATGAACTGATACTTTTTAAATTTACTAAAGCAAAGAAAATGTTTGACCACACCTAGAACAGAAAGCAAACCTTTTTTAAACAAAGTCATTTGTTTTTAAACTATATTACTACTCTGTTTATGGCTCATTTCTGTTGTCTTCCCCCTTCTTATTGTCATGCAGTTAGAATTTAGCAATAACTCACATTTGAATGTGAAAGAGATAGGATTTACCCATGATTGGCATTGTTCAGTTATTTGGGATAGTAAAACCAAATGTTGGTAAACTTGCATTACTCAATCCCAGAGGTGAATTATTGGTGTTTAGTAAGGACATTCCTTATTTTTTTAAATAATCACATTGTATAAAATAACTTCCTTTCTGTTCTTCATCCCCTTGCACAATGTACTGTCCAGAGACTCCTTGCAGATACTCATACACTAACCTTTGTAGAAGATGGCAATTGCCTAGTACTTCTGCATTAGTGCAGTTGGTATCATTTAGATTTCCATAAGTAACATTACAAATGACTTGTGCAAACATTTAAGTGTTTGTGTGAGGATGCTCACAGATTATCCACAGTTTGTGATTCACCTGACTTTTTTATATTTATTTTATTAAGATTTCAATTTTTACTTTAGGAAAATTGGTTATACAGTGAAACATTGAGTTTTAGAATACTGTTAAGCTGTAAGGCCGAAACTAATGCAAACATTGAAGGGTTAAAAAAATCTCACATCAACCATCTGCAGATGAGCCAAGAAATCATTGTGTGTGTTAGAAGGGGAGAATTTAGCTGCTAGATGGTTGCTATTTTATTTTTTCATTAATTGATGATGACACTATAGTGAATGTATTTTTTTTTTTACTTACAGTTGCAGTTTTGTAACTGGGCTTGTTCCTTTGCACAATAGTTTGTTTACAGCAAGCAGGTAGAAGGGAATAAACAATCACTATTTATATTTCTGAATGCAAATTAGTTTCTGTTGTGTAATATAGAACATCCTACATAGTGTTACAGTTATATTGCAAATAAAGAAAAGGAAAATACTTATAAAAATGTTGAATGTGATCTAGCAACCCAGAGGCATGAACATGGACTCTAGATGATCGTTACTGTTGATGTGACACCTCAGCCCCATATGCAGAAATGGGAAAAAGGGGTAGGGATGGATGGATGATTCTTATTTCATAGCTGTCACCATTTACAGAAATGTTGTAGTCCCTTTCTGCAACAACAGAGTTCTAAACATCTGTAATAATGAGAGCTCATTTTCAGCAGGTAGTACTAACACAGACAGATGTATCTTTGCCGGTCACTTCCCTTGCTTGCTGCATTAGTCTTTAAGCTGACCTTGTGATTGGTCATTGTATCTACCCCCCCCCCCGACTGATTGCTATAAAGTCTTCATACACAAGCATTAGATGATGACAGTGCATTTTTAGCAATAAGGAAAGTCTATGCAGCAGAACCTTTCTTAGGGTAGTGATTGCATTATGAAAATTGTGAAAACCCTTATTTCCAGAATTAGTAGGGTTCTTCTTGGTAGAGCTCATGTGCTTATAGGAAAATATAGGTTCATAGGTGTGTACTAGGCTAATGGCCCTGGATCCTTTACAAGCCTAGCCCATAGAAGTGCCCTGGCATCGTGCCACCCAACATTAGTTCCCAGTGCCTCTATCAAACAGAGCCAATGGAGTGATCCCCAAGGTGAACTTTCTATTTCCCATCTACTCATCAAGATTTCTCTTAAAGAGGGCCAGTGAGGTGCTCTGCTTGACATGTATGGGAAGTCTATTCCATAGCATGGGCAGTCTCTGGGTTATGAATCTGTCCCTCCAGCATGTTCTGTTGATTGTGGTAATGAGGTTGAGGTCTCTGGAGTGTGTGGTGCAGAGGGATTGGGATTTCTTTAGATATAGAATTTCTAACTGAGCTGGGTCAGACATGGCTTTGTAAGTCAAGCAGAGATCGCCTTTTAGTAGATGATATGAGATAGAAAATAGCTGGAGTTTTTTGAGTCTGTCTATGTAGGACATGTGTTTAAGGCCTAGCATCCTCTTCTTGAGGTACTTTTGTGGCCTTTCCAGTTATTGCATGTGTCCAGTGAGGTACATGCCAAATGGGGCATTATACTCGATGATTTGCCTAATGAGAGAAGAGTAGATAGAGATGATGACCTCTTCCTTCCTGGATACAAAACCCTGAGATGTGCCACATAGAAGAACCACAGTGGCAATGTGGTGGTCAAAGGAGGTTCCTGTCAGCCTGTGTCCCCAGATATCTTATGACACCTACAATGTTCAGTGGGCTCCCATCGATGTGGTAATTAGTGGGAACTGAGTTTTTCCCAAAGGGGATGATGCCACATTTTTGGCATTAAGCTTAAGGCCATGGTTTCAATACCAGTCACTGGTCTGAGTGAGGCCTTTCAGTAGGATGTCTACATCATTTGGGGAGTTAATAATGACTCCCAGTTTGCAGTCATCTGCAAACTTGGTCAGCCAGGGTCCCTCCATGTTGACCTGGACTTCTGAGAAGTAGATGACAAACAGGAGTGGACTCAGGACCAATCTCTGTGAGGCTCTACTCATGACTGTTCAGCAGTCTGACTTGGAGTCCACTACTTTCCCACTGTGGGTTTTATCTGTGAGCCAGTTTGCAATGCACCTAGTGATATAGGGGTTGATGCCTTGTTTGGTGAGTTTATCAATAATTCCTGAGTGGAGAATGGTATCAAAGGCTTTGACTAGATTGAGGTAGGCTGTATGAACTGCCTTGCCCTCATCCACAGCTCTGGTGACTGACTCAGAGAAGTCAACCAGGTTGAGCAGGCATGATCTACTTTTCACAAAACCAAATTGTGTGGGATCTAGAGTTTGGAGATTCCCTATATCCTTGTTAATTAGGTCCATGATGATGTGCTCCATAGCCTTACATATCAGACTCATCAGGCTAATGGGGTGATAATTCTCAGGGTATGTAGTCGTTCCACCTTTATGGAGAGAGATGACTGTAGCAGTGCACCACTCAGTAGGGACAAAGCCTGAGGTGAGGCTGTGATTGAACAGGGCACACAGATGTGGTACCAGTTCACTTTGTAGTTCATGTAGAACACATCCAGGGAAATTGTTGGGTCCCATGGAAGCTGTATTCTTGGCCTTGGACAATGCAGCTTTAACCTGTGCTGCAGTAATGCTGGGTGACTGGCATTCCTCCGGTATTGTGATTGGTCCTTTAGGGAGGGAGAGGGGGTAAAGTTGGCACTGAATCTGCTGGCCAGTATGTTGACAATATCTGTTGGCTCGGTGTAGCAGTACCACTGTGCAGTAACTCAGAGCAAACCTGGGTATTGCCATGGAGATTCTTGATATAACTATAGAAGGCTTTGTGGTTGTTTTTAGTGTCTGCCACAATTCTGCCTCCATAGCTGGCTTTGGAGGTTTTGATGGGGGGTCTCAACTTTTTTCTGAGGCTAATAAGGGAGTTTTTCCAGTCTTGGGACTACACCTTTTTCTGCAACAGTTTCTTCCTTCTGTTGTAGAGTTTATTAATGGCAGGGGATGACCAGATTGGCTTCCTTTTTTTGGAGGAGAGCATCTTGGTTCTGTTGGGTATGGCTAGTTCCATGCATTTATGTATGTGTTCGTACAGTGCATTGGTGTATGATTCAACAGTAATGCATCTATTTTCCATTGACATGGGTACTGTGAAGTTAGCCACCTCTGTTTTTAGGAGCCCAAAGTCAGCTTTGGAGAAGTTTTTCATGGTGGTCACCTTTGCAGGGGAAGGGGGTCTGAAGATGATTCAAGGGAGCACCAGTATCTATCCTAGATATGGACAACTCCATTCATCTATGAAGCTGTCTTGACTCATATACGTATTTCGTTGCACTGTTGAGTTATTAGGTTCAGAACTAAAGGTTATTTTCATGTGTACTGGACAATATAAGGCAAGTCTAGAGTGAAATTTCACAATATGCTCTTCAAAGAGTTGCTTGAGAAAGCATGGAAACAGCATATTGGCTACATTTGCCACCTGGCCCTCTTTATATATGACAGTCCTTACTTGGACACTTGTGCCCTGCAAAAAGCAAGAAAAATGTCCTGAAATTTTATTTTAAAAATATTTCATAAGTTTCCACTAACAGATGCATAAAATACTTAGTTTGTTTTTGAAGCTCCCTAATAGTATTTGAAACAACAGAAATAACTCGAATTCTGCATGACTTTGTTTTCATTTTGGCTGAAAATTGAAGCCCAGTCCTTTGCAGTAATCCTGCATATTGTTTGCCTTGCAAAACATAATTTTTTCCAAAGAAATATCCCATTTGTGAGCATTATAAAAGGTGGCCATGTACTCACAGGTGTGAATTAGAATGTGAGATGTCTGCAATGGGTTGACAGAACCTTGTTAATTAAATACACTCCCCTAAGCGATTGAGCAGAGGTGGTGTACATTTTTTCCCCAGATTAAAGCCTTACTACATTTGTGCATGAGTCACCTAAGTAGGGCTATTATAGAACTACCTGACCTTACAAAAACTTGGACTAGTAAAATTTCTTAATTAACTGCTTAGGACAATGCAGGATTACTTACCTTGCCACACTACATTAGTGAATATAAATAACAAGCAAACCGCCTTCATAAATTCGTTCTTTGAGTTACTTTTCTATCAAAGAAAAATCATGTGAAAACTTTGGATGCTTGAACCCACTTCAAAGATTTCCCAACCAAATGTATCAGTTAGTTAATTATTCATGAAATTATATTGACAGTATCTCTAGCTTCCTTCAGCCAAACACATACATGTTTGATGAATGACTTTTTATTTGTTTTAACTAGAAGACACACCCATATAAAAGGATATAAAAAAGCAGAGACCCAAGTGTTTTCTTTAACTTTTATTTCTGTTTCCAGCAGAGATGGTTATTGTTTGTAAGGTTATTGTTTTGTCGGTTCTGTTCTTCTCAACAGCTGATTTGTTTCCAATAGATGAGTGGTCTTACTCTAACAATGATGGAAATCAGTTTGAGCCTGACTCAGCAGTGACAGTGATACCTCAGACAACGTTAATTTTCTATGACACCTATGAAGACATATATGGAGACATATTTATTTTTGGTGAACCAGCTGATATGACAAGTGAAGATGTTAAAGAAAAGGCAGACTTTGCTGTACATGAATATGGTGCAGTTTCTTCTGACTCCTGCACATATACACTGGCTAAGATAAACTCTGCAGTAAAACAGGTAATAACCACTGCCTTCAATTTTCACTATAAAACAAGTAATCATGTCTAGGTCATGACTAACATTTCAAAAGGGAAAGACAGCAGATTATCCACGTTATTAAGATACATGGATATAGGTAATACACTTGTTATGGTAAATCCGCCATATTAGTAACTCTGTTTCTGAAATAGAGAAATAAGCATGTGTGATAATAATTTTTTGGAACAATTTCCATAAATAAAACTATAGTTCATGAAGCTTCCTTACCAGTTTTGTAGAAAGCCAACACTAAAAAGAAACAATTTCACAAAAATACTGCAAAGCTTGCAAACTGCTTATAGTTACTTTATATTACCTAGATTTTGTTTGTATTAAAATTATACTTCATTTAATAATACTAAGCTTTTTCACTAGACATTCATTTCTAAACAATGTGCAGACTAAATAATGATTATTTTCAATGTTTACACTATGTCCAGTTATAGCTAATAATTTCTCTTCTGTTTATTCTGTTTTTCAAATCTTGTTTATGATGTTGCTTGTTGCTTACTTAATGGGATAGTGTTCACAGTTCACAACATCCAGTGATAGTAAATCCATGGCCAACTATACTGTTGGCACTGTTTACAAATATCAAGAAAAACAGAATTATTATTCATTGATTCCTTCTTATTATCTAAATCATTAGTTCTTTTGAATGTGAATAAACTTTACTTCTTGAATAAGAATAATTCATATTTACTATGGTCAGTACTTGCTATCGCCAGAAAATGCATCACTAGAAGATGGAAAACTGTTGAGGATTTCTTGTCTTCAGTGAAAGACCTGGCAGTCAAAGAAGCTAAGCCCAAAGAACTCAGAATCTATCCAAAGACATTTGTTAATAATCCTTCGACATAAGTTTTAGCACTTATTAAGACTTTACAAATTGACCACAACTCTTTCTGAATGAATGCTTGTGTATTTCAACTGTGATCTGCAGTTTTGCTTCAGGCCTATGTATATATTGTAAATAGTTTTTACTTTGTTTGTTAATAATTTGTCTTAGAATGAGAATACTGTTTGTCATTTGTTGTCTTTTACTTTCATGGAAAATTTAATAAAATACTTTGAAAAAAAAAGAAAAATGGAATTAGCCGCAAATACAAAACAAACTGATATTAAAGAAACTGCTGTCTCAGCACACTAAATTCAGGTTGCACAGAATAAGTTTTAATAATAAATAAAATATACAAGTGCTTTTGTCCTACCACAATGCAGGACTTTTTCAAAGTGAATAAACACATCTTTCATTAGTTTAAATATCCTGGCAATCACAAAACGGCGCCAAAATTCCATAAAGTTAGTTGCTAAGCAACCATTAATACAACATTATTCTACCGAAAGACACAGTTCTTGTTCCATAAAGTCTTGGAAAGCAGAGATTTTCACTGTTAAAATTGAATCTACTGCACAAAAAGTATATATATATATATATATATATATATATATATATATATATATAATCGTATATAAAAACAACTACATATTATAAAATAAACATAGCAAAAGTTATTTAATGTTTTAATATTAAAACTTGGAAGCCCTTTCCTTTAAATAATTGTGTATTTTATTTATTATTAAAAAATTATTCTGTGCAGCCTGAATTTACTGTTTACAAATATCATCACTATAGTGATATGTACAGTACTTGCCTAAAGTGTTTAAAAGTCAAAACCACAGTTTATAGTTGAATTGTTACATAGTACAAAAATAATTACTAAAGATTATTATAAAGTGCACAGAGAAACTATATTTTTTTACATAGTGCACAAACATTCTGCATTGCAGAAGTGAGTTGCTGCAGGTGATTCTTAAAGATAAAATGGTTTGCACAAGTAGTAATACTAAAAAATGAGCAATCAAAGAAAGCACTATTACTGTATTAAGAGACACAGCTGTAAAGCATTGCAAGTCATGCACTTGTATTTTGAGGAGATATCCGCAGTGTTTGCAAATATGGGCCTAGATACTGGAACTGTCTGTAAAGGCTAGACAGTGTTTCTAGCTTACCTGAATAAAGAACAGCTGAAATATATATATATATATATATATATATATATATATATATATATATATATATATATATATAATGTGCAGAGCTGGCATCAGTGCCCTATCTTGAGTGAAGAGTTGGCTGTAGCATCATCATCGTCATCGTCATCATCATCATCATCATCATCATCATCTTCTTTCATCTGTTCCCGTTAGGGGTCGCCACAGCAGATCACCCGTTTCCATTTCTTCCTGTCCTCTGCATCTTGCCCTGTCACACCAACCACCTGCGTGTCCTCTCTCACCACATCCATAAACCTTATAGTTGGCCTTCCTCTTTTCCTGTTACCTGGTAGCTTCATCCTTAGCATCTTTTCCCCAATATACTCAGCATCCCTCCTCAGCACATGTCCAAACCAACATAATCATGCCTCTCTGGCTTTGTCTCCAAACCTTCCAACCTGGGCTGACCCTCTAATATACTTATTCCTAATCCTGTCCACCCTCGTCACATCCAGTGCAAATCTTAACATCTTTAATTCTGCCACATCTAGCTCAAACTCCTGCCTTTTTGTCAATGCCACTGCCTCCAACCCATATAACATAGCTGGTCTCACTACCCTCTTGTAGACCTTCCCTTTCACTCTTACAGGTACAAATCACTCCTGACACTCTTCTCCACGCATTCCATCCTGCCTGTACTCTCTTCTTCACCTCTCTTCCACACTCACCGTTACTCTGAACTACTGACCCCAAGTATTTAAATTCAGCCACCTTCGCCACCTCTACTCCTTGCATTCTCACCATTCCTCCATCCTCCCTCTCATTCACATAATATTAGTACACCTTGCTTTACTTGTAACATACTGATCTCAGTATTATAGCTTGCTAATGATGTACATTTGTAATAAAATCATGCACTACAGACAATTTCAGAAAATTATCACTGCATATTAAAATAGCTGTAGCAGAGCTGTTGGACTAACACTAAGTTCCTCAGAAAAAGAGTTGCAAATGGAGAAGTCATAAATATTTAGTTAGGGACCTGATGCTGTACATTTCAGAGGGAGACTAGAAATGCTGCACATGGTTACACATTCATACCTGGCTGGGAAAAATCCTAATTATCTATGGCCTCAGAATGCTACTGCTATTTCAAGGGAGAGTGAAAAGGGCTTTACCAACCCCCCCCCCCCCCGCCAAAGCTGCAACATTTTTTCATTTGGTCCTCCAAGTTATTGTACCTGAGTCTCTTATCTCTTGGAAATTTAAATGTAGAAGTTGGTGTTTTGGCAATGGGAAGGCTGTTTCAGGCTTGGCCAATACCACTTTGCCATTATCTGAATGTGTAAAATGGAGTGCATATTTTGTCTTTTCATTATTAAAATCTTTGGATTTAGCCAATATGCCTTCTGAAGTGAAAAAAGAAAATGTTATGTTTGTTGTCTCTAAAAACACTCTTGCCATTGGCTTCATAACAGAAGGGATAAAGCCACTGACTGATGAAAGCTGCCCTGATTTGATTAATGGTGGTTATACCGCAGCATCTGACAATGTTTAGGGAAGAATCACCAGAATTCTAACGCCTGTGTGCTTCTCTTAGAGCAAATATTTTGGAACCTGCTAAGTGTGCAGGTTTCCTGACAACATACTGAAACTTGGGGCAGGTGAATGACAGAAGTGACATTTTGTGCAGGGTGGTAGGACTCTGACCACAATATTATCATGATAGCTTATCATGATAGCAGTGCTGTAACTTCTGTGTATACCTATACACATGCTCAGTGTGCTTATATCAAGCCAATACAAACATCAAGCCAGTCTGCTAAGAGGGAACACAGAACGAACAGAATCACCTTGTATAGATGCACTCTGATGGCTCCTGACTTCCCTGTTACACTGCTGATGTATGGTCTCTGCAAGCTTCCATTCAGACAGCATACTTCCTCCTCAAGGAAGATATCACTGGTGAAGGGTCCCACTCAGGTATCACCATGTTTGTGAAACCATAGATGATGAAACATTGACAACCTGGCAAGAAGCCGGAAACTACCATTAAACAAGGGAAGACACTGTAGTCAGAAACTTAAGAAAGTTTTCATTTTGAATAACTTGGCCCTTGTAGTTCAAAGGTGCAAGTACTATAACACTGCAATTATCTTACATCTGGCAGGAGTAAAGGTGGTACGCCTGTAAGGCATGAGTATGCACATTTAGAGTTTTTGACATTTACTAATAAGCTGTTGTGTATGCTTTTTGTAGTTTTAAAAGGGTCTATGTCATAAAACTGAAAACACAAATTCTCGAACACTCACATTACCGAATAATCAAACACTTGAAATTGGCATTGTGGGGGGCTGCACCCCCCCCCCGTTAAATATATATTCCTACTCCAAGATCACACTACAGTGAGGAAAGGGCAAATATTCCGATCTTAACTGTACTGCGATCCCAAAATACCAATTTCGAGTTTCTGATTATTCGCTCATGTGAGCATTCGAGAGTTTGCGTTTTCATCTTTCTGAAGTAGACCCTTTTAAAAAGTTTCACCTGGTCTGTACCTGTAAATGTTTTTTTATGATAGTGTACTACAACAATAAATAAATAAATATAAATAAATAAATAAATAAGGCGTACCTGTTTCACGTCAGTTGTCTTCAAATTATAGCTGGTCTCTCTTTAATGAACTTCAGTACAGAATGCAAGAAGCATACCTGTGACTGATCTATACTTGGTAATTAAGCTTATAAGACAAGATTCCAAAAGATTTGGTAGTAGAGTAACATACCTAATTTCTATGTGGCTCCATGCCCGAGTCCAAAAGATAGGACTCTGACATTCCTCATTCAATATAAACTAATGGGGACTGCTAGAACTCTACCTTTTTTACTCAGGTATAGACTACAGCTGAATTTTTCACACCTCTTATGGCTCCAATCAGTGTTACTTTTTTATAACTGTGATGGTTTCTAACTGGAATAGGAAGAACCATGTAAAACAGTTAAGTTTCACAACAGGGCTAATGAAACAGAGTGTATGGAATTTGGCATTAATCCTTAGTTAAAACTGTATTGCTGTACTTCTAACACATTTTTTTTTACAATTAACCCTGTTTCTTATTATATTCCTGATGTTTTAACTGCAAGTGATTTTAAGTAAAAATAAAGATTATGCCATGTTTTTTTGATGTTTCAGTTCTGATGTCCTTGCAGTTTTTTTTCTTTATGACCCCCACCACAAACTGATGTTGATAGTCATTGGCAACAGTTTGCATACACAAGAGAAGCATTGTGGATAATTAACTAAAATATTGTCCTTTAAAAAGCAGCTATGTACATTATGACTTTATTAATGGATCATCACATATGTTAATTTTAAATGTGGGGTGCTCCAACCTATAAGATATAACTGACAACTTGTCTTTCCGGGGAAAATACTCTTTATACTGCAATTAACATTCTTGCAAACTTTTACACTAATTTGGGCAGTAAGATATATATATATATATATATATATATATTTTTTTTTTTTTTGGGGGGGTCAACCTTTCATGATGTCATAGATGGAGTTTTCATCTTCCAGAAAATGTAAAATGGATAATGTTATCAACAAAATTAAACACAAAAATAACACACTTTTTGGTTATCAATAAAATGCGAAAAAATGCACTTTTTAAATGAAAAATGTATAATTTGGCATGCTATATGATAAGGAGGTTAAACATATCTCTAAGAGTTTACATATTGTTATGGATATGTTAAAGTGTATTGGCCACTATCTAAGTAAGAAACATTTGGAGCTAGACGTAACATCTGTACTATATATAATACCAGATTATATAGTTTATAATGAAAAAGTGTGTTGTTTTTCCCATTTTATTTAGTTGCTAAGGATGGCCCCCAAAATTTTTTTCAGAGGCAAAAAGCCTTCCCATGACATCATGGAGGACTAAACCTACAGGGTCTCACAACAGAAATGAATGTATAAGCTATTGAATTTCCATGCCAAATGCATCAGTAGTAGTTTCTTACTTCTTAGAAAGACAAGTTGTCAAAATAGTTCCTACAGGTAACACCTTACTTTGAAAAGTAACACATGTATTCATGTAATAGCGAAAGTGCAAGGTAAGTAAGGAATTTATCTTCCAAAGAAGCTTTTTTTTGCTGTTTGTCAACCCAGAATGCTTTGCAGCTCTGTTTAAATCACAATGCCTTCTACGACATCATTTTGTGGGTGCTGTTATCCAAAAAAAAAAAAAAAGAGTAAACAGTGAAATAAAAATATCAAACAACATGCTATAATCTTATTTTTTTTTTTCAAACTTGCTTGCAGATTTAACATGAGTATACATGGAAATGAAATTAATTATAAAATAGCAATGCTTCAGAAGATGGCCAATAGACTTTAATTTTTGGCTTCATCATCATCATCATCATCATCATCATCATCATCAGAATGCAGAAGGTCTTCCATTCATTTGGACAATTTCTATAACAACTGAAACTAAAGTTTGATAACTTCCATTGCAGTATATCCAGGTAATGCCAGTAATGGTCAAAAGTGCCCCTTTTCAGTGGTACTTCGGGGGCACTGGTTAAGTGACTTGCTCATGTCAAACAAGTCGGACAGTAAGCTTGGACTGCAATATGAAGCTTATTAGTATTTCATAGTCCTAACACTAAGCTAAACTTCCAAACTGCAGTTAAATTTTAGGTTGCACCCTCTTAGCAAGATAACTCACATAAATGTCAATTTGATGGCATTAAGTTACCATCAAATAAAATGGAAGGTTCTTCAAAAATAAAAGCATATTGTAATATATTTTCTCATTGTGTTTTCTTTGCCTAGGAGGTAGAAGCTGTAAGATATGGTTTGGATGTCGATGTTAAACAGATCTGCAAGGAAGATGAGCAGGTAAATCTGTTGCAACATATAATTTAAGCATAATATTTAGAAAATATTGTTTGTGAAGGAAATTTGATGATATATGTGAACAGGGCAGTGGATCCATGGTATATCTGTGTGTGTGTGTGTGTGTGTGTGTGTGTGTGTGTGTGTGTGTGTGTGTGTGTGCGCGCGTGCATGTGAAAGTGAAGGGTAAAAAGTTATACAGACAAACCATTCAGTTAGAACTACAAGAAAGAGTCAGCCAAACTAGAATCTTCACTGTGTAAATACTTTAAACCTCTTGTAGTAGAGATCCATGGGATATATATAGGTTCATAGGAGGTTACTAGGCTAGCAGCCCTAGATCCTTTACAAGCTTAGCCATGTTAATCCCCATTTGTTCTTTCTGGGTAGTTTGCAGAATGAATTTATGAACAGAGCAGGTCTGTGATCAACATCGGCTAGCCCTGTCAATGAAGGACATGAGTGCCACACCAGGGACGAATTTGCATTCTCCCATCCAGTTATCTAGGTTATGTTTAAATAGGGTTAGTGAGGAGCTCTGTAGAAAGTGAATAGGAAGTCTATTCCAGAGAAGTGGCAGTCTCTGGGAGACATATCTGTCTCTCCAGCATGTTCTGTTAATGACACAGGCTAGATTAAGACCCCCTAGAGTGAGTGACTCTTGTCCCATTTGACGTGTGGATTTGCAGCACTTCCATTAGGACAGGGTTGGAGATTGTCCTATAGGCCAGGCACAAGTCAACTCTAAGTGACAGGGCTTTCAGCCTGTCCATGTAGATCATGGTTTGGAGTCCCTGTATTTTCTTAGTGAGAAACCTCTGAGGTGTCTCCAGCTGCTGCAGGTGTATGGTGAGGTACATGCAAATGGGTGCATTATACTCTATTAGTGGTTTGATGAGGGTCGAGTACAGTGGAGTTATAATATCACTTGATCTGGATACTATGCCCTTGCATGTGCAAATGACCCCCTAAGGACACACCAGTGTTTCCTCTACATGGCTTCAGAATGCCTGTAAATTTCTACTTTTTAAGTCTTTATATTTAGGTCAATAAATCTGAGCCCCACTAGCTGTAGACATGTCATGTTTAACTTTTTGTAACATCATCAGTACAACATACGTGGATTGTCTGGATATACTTTTGAAGCACAGGGTTTAAAACCTAGCTGATGTCCATGAACATTAAGGTGCCCTACAAAATACCCCAACAAACAACCAAGCAATATACATATATTTGATTTGCTGACAAGTTGTAAAGCGTTTGTTTTCTCAACCAGCAAAAGCCAGTATACCTGATTGGAAATCAGCCAGTGGGGACTGGAAAATTTTCTTTTCCCCCCACTATAATGCAATCTTGGCATTGGTATATATATATATATATATATATATATATATATATATATATATATATATATATATATATATATATATATATATATATATATATATATATCTATATCTATATATATATATATATATATATATATATCTGTGTGTGTGTGTATATATATAAAATTAGCAGTGGCTGGGGGTGCAGGGATGCTTGCTCTCCTACAAAAGAAAAACATGTTTTACAGTATTTTTGTCTTTTTTTTTTAGACCACTTGTGTTTGATCACTTGCCATTCCATATTTTAAGTTTTTGCTACATGGACATACATCTGTGTATGCATGTGTATATTTACGTTTATATATATATATAGGGTTAGTGAGGAGCTCTGTAGAAAGTGAATAGGAAGTCTATTCCAGAGAAGTGGCAGTCTCTGGGAGACATATCTGTCTCTCCAGCATGTTCTGTTATATATATATGTGTGTGTGTGTGTGTGTGTGTGTGTGTGTGTGTGTGTGTGTGTGTATATATATATATATATGTATATATATATATATATATATATATATATATATATATATATATGCATTTATGTATATTTTTTAAAATTCTCAGATCAAACCCATAGAAGATTTTATGTATTTATTTATTTGTTTGTTTATTTATTTATTTGATATTTGTTTACTGGAAAGTTCAGCTGGGTAGAACTCTCATTTTCAGTGGAGGCCCAGGAAGAAAAACTCCATCATAGCACAATACATGATTAAAATAATTAGTGCAGTTGATTATACAGAAAAGCTCCAAATATAGTACAATACAAGATTAGTACAATTAGTGTAGTTGATTATACAGTATAAGATATGAGAAAAATAAATAATATTTACATTATTATCAGGATTATATAATAATAGATGGATGGTATATGGGAGAGATCAGAGAACAACATTCGTACAATTGTTTCAAGAAGAACTGGTCAAAAATGTTGGCACTCTACAGGGAAGAAAGTATTATTGAAGATGCATAGAGAAGGCAAACAGTTTAAGATATATAATGAAAAGTTCTTTGTAGGTAAAGTTACGTTTTATGATAAGCTTCAGTAGGGTCAGGTTTAGTCAGTAACAAAGGCTAAAATGATTTTAGAGGTTACCTGAGAATTTTGCAGGGGTACTTAAGGTAATAGGCTGCTTTAAGTAAAAAGAATGTGCATGGAAGGTTGATAGCTGAGGCAGTAAAGGGAAGACAAAGAGCTAAGAATGATAGTTGATAGAGGATGATTGATAGTTGAGAGGGTATATAGAAAGGGTTATGGTGTTAGCCAGGTTTAGAGCAGGGGCAGATTTGAGCCATGAGAAGGTATTCTGTTAATATGAGCTTAACAATTTTTGGGAGTTGATGTAGCTGTAATATCTAGGAGTAGTGTGTGCCAATATTTAGTCACAGAATAGGAGTATATACATTTTCCTGCATTTCTGTGGGGTCTATATAGAGTTAGTCGTTGCTTATCTTCAAAACAAAGAGCTTTAGTAGGTAAGTACATTTGAAGAATTGATTTTTAAAGCTGGGCAGTTGTTAGATTTATAGATAATTTTATGAGCAAAGGTCAGTTGGAGGTAATTTATTAATGAGGAGCGTTTGAGACAGTTAAGGCAATGCAGTGATGTTTGGAATAAGAAGCATTTATTGTGAGTTTTACTATTTTGTTATTACAGGTTTCAAGCTTATTTTGTAGTGAAACCTGGAGACTATTTAAGATAAGGGTGCCATATAATATGGAGGGAAGTATTTAGGCTGTGGCCAGTGTTATTTTAGTTGGTATATCCATGAAGCTTTCATGATGGTAGAGCATCCCTAACTTGTGGTGTGTTTTCTTTACAGTATTGTGAATATGTAGATCAAAGGAAAGTTTGATCAAAGATCAAACAAAAAAAAAGCAACCTGGCAAAAGAGAATATCATTGGTAGAAAAAAAACAAATAATGCAGTTACATACCCCTCTTCATAAAAGCATCATGGCAGATGGGCAAATTGCCAAATAATGATATGAAAATATTTCAGCATACCAACTTTTGAATGCATGATGCCCCACGTCTTTTTTTATACATTCAGACAAGTAGGCCTGAATTCATTAGTTGTAGACATATGTTCTATCCTCTTTTTGGCTCATCATGAGCATTAATGGAAAATCTACCTATTCTCTGAACCATTCAGATTATGAAAAGTCTGATATCCATTAGGTTATGGGTAAGTCCCTAATAAGGTCAAAAATCAAAAATATCGGACAGCCAGGAAAGTCTTAGTCAAAGCCTAGTCAAAACAGAGCACTGTTTGTGAAATATAACAGTTGCAGCCCTCCTTGTCATGCACACACACACACACACACACACACACACATACACACTCTCTCTCACACACACACACACACACACACACACACATATAAAAATCCATGATTCCATCTACAACTCCCTTTTTCCTATTTTTTCATATGGGGTGTCACATCAACAATGACTATCATCTAGAGTTAATGTAGTCCACTTCAAGGTGGCAGGCCCATAAAGGTTGATTTACCCTTGGAGGTTTTATTTCTCATTGTTTGTATATAACTTATTATACAGTTGTTTTGATCCATACCATAAAATCTTGATGCAAAATTATGTAGAAAATGACCTGCTGCAGTGCTGGAGTCCATATCATCTTTTTATAAATGCACTGTTTTCTACTTAATCTTAGAATCTACTGGTGTACTTACCAGATCGACTATTTATCTATATTAAATGGTTATCTTTGACATTCAGCTGATCAAGGTTGTTTCTGTAAATATACTTTTCTCTAGTGTGTGTGACCACAGGAGCAGGATATTTATAGGTCAAGCATATGGGGGCGAGTATGTGGGGGGGGGGGGGGACTTTCCTTCCTGCAAAAGATGCCTTTTTTAAACTCTATGCTAACCAATAGTATAGCATGAGACAGGTAATCCCGAGTGAGCAGGTAAAACTCCATATTAAACATTTAAAAAATATTTCCAGAGATTAAATTATGATATGTAGCAGAGAACATAGCGCCAAATGTAGTAAAAACAAAGCCCCATAACACATAAGAGTCATTGGGTCAGATTTTAAGATGACTTGGGCATGGACTAACACACTACACCAGGCAGTAACTGCACACCAGAGTTTAAACCCAAGGTCTCCAACATTCATCACTCATCATATTGTCATGGAGACCAGTGAAGCCTTTTGGGATTGCAGTACCAAAATACTTCAGAGTGGAACATTGGAGAAAGGCACAAATATACAATCCTGAAGTAATGGAGCAGCCCACTGAACTCAATTGGCTGTTACAGCAAAGCAACATCTTCAACTCTATGTAGGACTTGTTACTGCAGAAAATGCATAATGGGAAGCCAGGCTGCCAGCAGAAGCAAGTCCACATACAGATGCAGCCATATTATAATACAAAGGCTGCAATACAGATGGAGTTATGGAACTGGACATCATCAGCCAGACATGGCAGTTGTGCCAAAGTAAGGTATCACTTATGTGGGCATAAGCAATGAAATATATGAGTATGTCTTGTTTTTACTCATTATGGTCCACTGAGATGAATTAATGGAATTCCATCCATTCATCTCATTGGAATAATATTTAGGGGAAGCTTATTCCTTAGATGATTAGGAAGCTTTGTGATGAATTTATCCCTGAATTGGAGCTTGTTGTATTTTGGTGTAAAAGTAGAACTTTGGAATGGGAATTAATTGAGGAAACTGTTATTTTTGAGAAAAGGGAGGCTTCAGAGTACAGCACTTGACATAACTCAGATGGCAAGACACATATCATATCACAAAAAATCTACAGGCCACAGGAAAAAAGACAAGGTTTTTAATATATCTGTATAACAGTGGCTCTTTAAACATTGGATTCTTTTGGTAATAAAATGTTGAGACAATTGCAATTAAGAGGGTTGCTTTACCTTCCAGCTATGGGGCATGTTATGTTTTTCCTTATGTTCCTTTGTGTCTTTGAGAGAGAGCTCTGTAATTATGTAATTACCAAAAAGCAAAAATTAGTTTTGTTCAGATTAATTTGGATTTGTACTAAATTAAACCAAGGTCATTTGGGATGATAAAAGCAGGTATGTGAACTCTAATGAATATGGACATGCACCCACTTCTCCTAGTGGTTCTGAATAGGTGCTAGGTGGTGCGTTCCCAAACAGGAGGGTTATCAGTAGACTGGAATCACATTTTAACAGCTACACATATGTGTATGTTCCAAAGGAGAAGGATGATTTACATGCCAGACATTTTGCATCAGAAGCTTTTTTTGTTAACAGAGCCAGCCTGAAGTGACTGGAATTTATGAGATTAGCATGTCCATAATTATACTTTGCCTAAAAAGGGCAACACGAGAATAGAGAACAATTGCCAGTATAAGAAAGCACACAAAGGATATGTGCAGCTGACCCCTAGTAAAGCAGGCAGGTTTATATACCATATTCTCCCATGTTAGCATGAACTAAATCCACCCCAGAATGATGTATTTTATGTAATGTGCCATAATATGGTGTTTCCCACATGTAGGGCTGTTTTAGAATGTGAAAGACTGTTCTAATGCATTGCATTAATGGTGTGGTTATCATTTATAGTTAGATTTAGTACTTACTCCCATAAGGAAAGCAGTAAAAATGCCATGAATTAAGCTCAAATGTGTATTTAAAGAGATTTCTGCACAACCCTAATGAGAATGAGAGCTTGGAACCATGAAGATGCAGAGGAGACTGGACTTAGAGGAGAAAACCATGTGCCGGAGGTATCCACTCCGGAAGAGAGCTGCTTTCTTCAAGGAGTACATAGTAGTGGAAAAGCCATTGCTTTAATGACTAGAATCAGATGCTTTTGTTGGGCTTTATTTTAATCAGGACCCGAGTTGTTAAGCTAGTGTGAAACCATGTTTTTTTTTTTTTTTTAAGACCACAGACATTGTTTATGTTGGTGAAGTCATGTAGATTGCTGTACACAAAAGATCTTACTAACTTTCTCCATTGAATTCTTTCCATAAAATAAACTGTTTTTATAAAATGAGTCAAGATTTAGCTGCCTATTCTTTCACATTGCTGGGTGTGTCAGGTATAAAGCCTCAGCTTAAACTTTTTCCCTGAATTTCAACTCAACCAGTCACATCCAAATAAAAGGGATTCCCAAACAGACTTTATCATCAAACTGTGGCCATCATGCTGAAGTAACATTCTTTTCAGTGTTATGTGCTATCTTGAAGAAAGCCATAACTGTTATAAACTTAATACACTTGTTTTTTTCACTTGCTGTCTGGAAAACTGTTCTGCTGTGAGAGACTGAGTGTACCTGTTTCTTGATCCTGTGCTGTTTGTGAGGTTTACCTGACAGTAGTCCTTGTTCTGTGTCTCTGAGTGAGTATTTCTGTTTTCTAAAGTTTGTGAGAAAAACCTGCATGCCCCTGCATCTCTGATGAGATGATAACTTTTCCACAACTGCTACTGACTATCATGTCCACTGCACAAAGAATGGTAGCGGTCACCAAGTCCATCACAACACCATGACACATGCATCCAATGAAGCCATTACTCTAGGACAAAAACTGTAAGGGTTACATTGTAACATCTGAGTGGATTGCCAGGTAGTAAGGATGGGACTGAGCTGACAAGGCTTCTAATAATCTCAGTACAGTTGACGTGGAATCTCCTCTGAACGTTAAGATCTCAGTTATGTACATTAAAACACATAGCATTTTAATGTTTAGACCTTGAGTGTTACAATAGTAAGGAAACGGTGATTGAGGTATAAGTGATTGATATGTTTAAAAAGGCATTACAAACTATAATAAAATGCAGTGTATCAATCAAGCCAGAAAGATTCTGAAAGTTGCTACTTTATAAGAAAGCAACTCATACCTCTCAACCGTCCAGATTTTCACAAGATGTCCAGATTTTTGCTGCATATGCTCGGTTTGTTCCTCATAAAATTTGACACTTTATGGCTAATCACTGAAGATTGAAGTCACTAAATAATGACATATATTTGAGTTTTAGACTTAATATCCTTCAGAAAATGCATGCTAATACAAATCCTGTTATTCTAGCAACTTTTTAAATTTCTAAATGCAGTATTTAAAATCTGTCCCTATTTTGGGGCCTTTGTCCCCCAATTATTTTAGGCTTTATCCAGATTTCTTGCACTAAGAGGTTGAGAGATGTGGAGCAACTTGTATTGTGAAAAATTGATGTAAAGGGGCATCATTGAGAATAACAGTGAAGTCTCTTGTTAAAACAAAAATGTCAGAAATATACTGTCCTTCAAATGTAAGAAAATGCTAAATTCTGTAATTGGGGAACTAATTCTGATTTAAATGTTAAAAATGCTAAGAAACTTGTGAATGCTCTAGGATCGATGAACTTTAATAAGACTCTGATAGGCTACTTGAAATTGTATTTTGTTACTGCTAATTTAATTAAATGTGCAATGTTACTGGGTGACAGTGAACTACATGCAATGCTGGTAGCATGGTTATCCTTGTAAAGGTATGTTTGTATGCGGAATTCTTTATGGTTAACATTTATAGAACTGTGAACAATTTCTGGACAACAGTGGTGATTCTTTGTAGGCAAAGAGTCACATTATAATAGGCATCAGTCTTGGTAGCCAAAATAATAAATAAGGCTAAAGTGTTGTCAGAAATACTAAGAATGCCTAGCTGAAGCAGAAAGATAGATAGACAGACAAATTGGTAGATAGATAGTTAAATAGATATATTGATAGATAAAAAGAGAGAAACAGAGAAAGAATGAATAAATATAAGTCTTTTAGATTTGATTCAAATTTCATTGGACAAAAAAATCATCTGTCTGTGTTTGCACATTTATTACTTACTTCATTTTCTTAAACAAGTAGATGCATCTTAGCCAATACTTAGTATTCGGAGAGAACCAGAGTGGCATTTATGCTTATTAGATGACATTAGCAAGGATACTTAGGAATCCTTCCTTCTCATTCAAGAAACCCCTTGTAAATAATCTATGGAGGAGGGTATATATGTTGGGCACTATACCATACCATAGGCTCATTTCTACAGGAACTGCTTGCTAAGTCTCATTCAAAGAAAAACTTGCACATTAAAGAAAAAGGTACATGAAGAACTCTACAGAAAATTAAACCATATGGAAATGTAACACAAAATAAAAACAACAACAAAATACTCCACAAGTTTTTTTTTTTTTAGGGGTCTAACCCTCCATAACACTCCATATGAGGGGAAATACAGCCTCATCCCCCCATCAATTACGTATGTGTCCAAGCTCAATATAACTACACAGAGAAACAGAAAGATTCATAGTCTTATGAAACTAGGCAATCCTCAGTGCTGCCATTCATTCCAGGGGACGCTTTTGGTCTGACGAGGGAGATGATTTTTCTGAGCTATGATACAGAATCGGAATTGCCTACATATGGTAAGGTCTTGCTGTATCCAATAATGGTGGCTGCCAAAAAAAGCAATTACTAGAAAATGGAAATCAAAATCTAAACCACCTATACTGGAGTAGTGAATATAGTAACAGAGATAAAACAACTGGAACTGACATCTTTAGAAAAGGGTAGGAACAAACTACATAGGAAAAAAATGGGAATTGTGCAAACAATACATACAAAGGAGGAATAAGATCTAAAAAGCGGCAAGACTTAAATGAGTTATGTAATGTCTGAGCGAGAAAGATTGGGTAGATTATAAGTGATGTATAAGGTTTGCAACTTGGAGTGTGTCGGTATGGTTTGTGATGTAAAATGCTTGCGACTAGGATTGTGTCAGTGTGATTTGTTTTCATTATTATAAATATATGATTGCCTATGTAGTAAGTGATGGTTTAATAAAGAAGTTTCTTGTTTAAAAGAAGGCAGGAATTTAATAATTTATGTAATATTGTGTAGGTTATATGATATATATCAATAAATGTGAAGTATAATGTTTGTTATGTTAATATAGTTTGATTACTTTTATATGAATGTAAATTTGCCTATGTCACAAGTGATAATTCAATAAAGGTGTTTGAAAAAAAAAAGAAGAAAAAACATAACCTCCAGTAAGGTCAGTATAGAATTTATAACCTATAACCAGATTTATAAACATTATCAAATTATAAGTCAAATTTAATTTTAAAACTTAGTAAATTCGATTTTCTAATACACAATGATTAAGAATTTCATATCTTATGAATCCTTTAAAGAAAAACAATGTATTTAGTAAAGTGGTATATGTTCCTTCTTTTATCAGCTTTTCCCGGTTAGGGGTTGCCACAGCGGAACTCCAGTCTGCTAATTATTGGCAGTGGATTTTTCCAGTGCCGAGTTGCCAGCCCGATGCCCAAAATTCAAAGAAGGCACACCCATTCACGCACACACCTACCTGCATGTCTTTAGACATCACTCGACCTCGGGGAGGACATGCAGACTCCACACAGAAGGTGCTCCAGCTGAGAATCGAATGGGAGAACGTTTTGCTGTGAGGCGAAAATGCTAACCGCTGCACCACTGCGGCCTAAAGTGGTATATATTTCATTAAAAGTGAATACATATAAAGTGGTATATGTATTCACTTTTAATGAAATATTATTATGAGTTGCTACACACATATCTCTAACTAACAAACTAATAGTTAAACTCAACTGTTCACCTTATACACCCAAGTACCAGTAGCAGATACCTCAAAACAATTTGTAGTTTACAGCAAACAGATAGAGCTTTTCAAATCTCTCTTTCTAAGATAAGTATCTTACCATGGTAAATATCCTTGTAAATTATATTTCAAATCTCTCTGTAAATGCACACTGAACCACAGTATGCAATATGAGGTCTAATCAAACCTCTGCACAAAGGTAATAGGATGTCATGAAGTCTTGATACTATTTTCTGGAAAAATAATCCTCTTGATGACAAAATATTCTACTATCATGACACTAACATTCAAATCAAACTTTACAGCACACTCAGTCACAATTCCCAGATCCTTGATTAACAACTGGCAATAATTCATTGTTAACAGAATGAGGGTAACTGACATTACGTGCACAGTAATGTTAGTTAAACTTATTTTTGCTAGATGTATACCTCAGCCTTAGTCTTTGACCAGTAGGGTGGCCACGGTGGTGCAGCGGTTAGCATTGTTGCCTCACAGCAAGGGGTTCTCCGGTTTGATCCTCATATGGGGTGCCTTCTCTGTGGCATCTGCATGTCCTCCCTGTGGTTGTGTGTGTTTCCTCTGGGTGCTCCAGTTTCCTCTCACATCCCAAAGACACGCTGTAGGTGGATTGGACACTCTAAATTTGCCCTAGGTGTGAGTCTGTGCATGTGTGTGCCTTCTGTGGAAGGCTGGGTGCCAGGCTGGCAACTCAACACTGTAAAACTCCACTGCCAATCATGAGTGGGCATGTGATCTGCTGTGATGACCCCTAACCAGGAAAAGAAGATTAGTCTTTGACCAGTAGTTTAAATTAACTAGCTCTTGGAGCCTAGTTTGGTCTTGCAAGTTAGTTAAAATTAAGCCATGCTTCGTATCACTGTTAAATTTTGATAAACATTTTACTTCTGTTTTTTTTTTATTTTTATTTTTATGGAGGGGGGCATGAAAATGCTGCAGCAGAGATCCTTATAAAATTCATTTATTTATACTTTCTAAGAAACAATAACTTCATTACCCTACTCTGTTTCACTAACAAACAGGTTTGATGCACTCATTATTGAAAAGAATTGCTATTTATGTTTTACAGTATAAAAGGCTTTAGTGAGCTCCAAATACATTATACCTGATGATCAAGTGCATCAGTAAGGATGCCATAATTCAGTAAACTGAAAATGAAAGTTTAAGAAAGTAAAAGAAGTAATAACAAGGTGAAGAACTACTTTTAAACATGCACCAGTAATTCAGACTAATCAGTCTACAATATGTCTATCATATTTAGTTACCAGTCCAAGGGATTGCAACAACTGACTTTTTCCTCATGTATGGAGTGAAACCAGTCCATAATGTTAAAAATGCATAGCATGGAATGACTTACCTTAGATACATGGTATATTAAAAAAATAAGGCATCAGGGACGGAGGCAGCATTAAAACTATATGTTCTAAAATGATACAAATATACATTGTAGACGTGACAAAAGACAATTGTTAATAATATAATATTTATAACTAGGACCATAATATTCTTGCAAAAAATGTCAGGCATTATAGTATGACCAGGTACAGGTTTATCATCTACTGTCAATGAAATGTTATCATTCTTGTCACATCTGTGCCATCTTAAAATATTGTACAAGACAGTTTTATTAACTTTGGCATAAATATGAGTTTGCCTTTTGTAGTTTGTTTTAACTTGCCCTAATTTTAATCTTAAAGCATTTTTGATAATTTTGTATCTACTTCAGTGTAATCAAAATGGAAATTGTTGATAAATTCTGAAACAGTGTTTTTTTTCTTAGTTAAATGACTTATAGTTTCTTTCCTGTAATGGAAAGAATTGTTTCCACTTGAGTAAAATGTGGTCATAGGAACACACTGGTCAACAAGAAAATGCTGGGGACAAAATATTTTACAAAAAAAATACTCAGCTACGGTTTACTATTGCAATGTCGATCCTTACATGGGCGACACGACTTGCACGAAGTCGAAAATGCGATCGTCAGCACACCGAATCCCAAATGTGCGAACGGCAAAACCTCGCCCCTGTCTAACCCATGGTAGCATGGGTGTGGAGGTGTTGTGCGGCCGGTAATGTCGAACGTCGAATAGGTTTCGCTAGCGAACAGTTTTCGTGCTTTCGGTCCACGCAAACGAGTCGATGGGGTGGCCGTTCGAACAAAGTGCATTCGCATATTCAATAGTAAACCACTCAGCTACATATAAGAGTATAATCAATTATAGATTTACCATCTACTATCAATTAAATGTTGGCACTCATTGTACATCTATATTATCTTAAATGCTTACAGAAGACTTTTGATTATCTTTGGCAAAAAAAGTTAAAGTATTTCATTATTGTGTCCTTTATTTTAATCTGAAAGCATTCTTGAACATTTTCAATATATTCACAAACTGCATTTTGATTAACTAAAATATTTAGAGCTTTATTCCTGCAATAGCAAGATTTGTTCCCACCTGAACAAACTATCTTCATTACAATAAACTGGTCAAAAAGATAACACAATTCTGAATAAACCTCCTTCCAACAGCCTGAAGTACTAACTTCTTTCCAGTTATGGCTGGTAACTTCAAAGCAAGACTAGGGGACTACAGGAGGCCACTGAATGGGTAGGACTAACTAAAAATGTGTGGGTCTCTATTATGACAGGTATAATCATCGCCTGTAATCAAACAACATATGATTACAGTCACTTTCATCCACAGACAGCCTACGTACGCATCTATTAGAGACCTCTAATGGACTATATACACCTCAGACAGCTTACTGCAATCATAAGCATAGAGAAAGTAATTGAATTAAGCTGGGGATCTGGTGTTCACTAGGGCCACAGAAGTTATAGGTTACTAGATTATTTGAGGTGGACTTTAGTGCTTTTTTTTCTTTCTTTTTAGCACCTTACCATTCAATGCTGGCCTAAACAAAAATCACAAATACAGAAAAAAATTATTTTTTTTTCTCTGTCAGTCTCTCGCCATCTTTCAACAAAAAAGATTGTGTCTAAAACATACTGTTCAAAGCCAACAAAATAGTAAACATTTATCATTGAGATGATAAATCCTGTCTTGGAAAAGTGTCTGCCTGCTTCCCCATCCAAAAAAGATAAACAGTGCCAATGTATTCAAATAAGTTAAAAACACACTAAAACATAAAAATAAAAAAAGAACGCCACCACCAACTATAACAACAATCCCAAACTTTAATGATCAAGTAAACAACTTACAGTGCCAATGTATCACTTTGCTTTAGAGTGGGATGAAACAAAAAGCAGGAATCACCATAGGCATTCATTATACAGCTGAGGATTTGGGGGAAGGAAACCAAAGTACCTGAATAAAACCCATACAGAGACACCGAGTACATACAAACTACACACAAAAAAAATTACAATCAAAAACTGAACCAGAGAACCAAGTAATTGGAGAAGTCAATGCTACTCACTGCACCACTATATCAATGATAAGTTGCTATATCATCCTGCCCTGACCACCACAGACATTCACTCATTTATCACATATACTGCTGATGTTAGTGGTCTAAAGTTAAAAAAAATGTCCAATGTGCTACTTTTATATAAACTGCAAGGTCTAAAACATAGCCATTTTCATCACTGACAACCTCTTATCCCATCATTTACAGTGTCCTTAGATGTCTGCCTATGTTAAAAAGTCCACAAAAAAGTATTCCAGCTGGCTTCACATAATTACACATTAGTTATGCAAAGCCAGAATAATGACTACTTAACTTGATGAAATTCAACAGGGTCAGTTGCATTTATTCAACAAAAGTCCCTGTAGCTAGTGAGTAAAGCTAAATTTATTGACTGCATACACATTAGAGATGATTATGTAATAAAATAATGACAAGTAACCACAATAATTTCTTTTAAACTAGCAACATACACAAATACCATATATTTCAGACTGGGATCAAATGAATGAATAAATATTTAAGTATAGCTAACACTTGCATTTCAGTTTGTTGATGTCAAAATCATACAGTGTGCAACACATTACACACCCAGTCCATGCACCCATATGCACACACACATCTCCCAGTCAAATACAGCCACTGTTATGACTGTGGCTGTGCATCTCTGATCTTTGATTACAATGAAAAAAATGAATGAACACATAAATACCTGTCACACAGGAATGTATCTTCTCTGCTTGCTGCTGTTAAAATCCAGTGTGCAACCCACTGCAACACTCCTCATCACCTTACAATCTCTTAGTTCGCAATTTAAGGAGGAAAGCTGAAAAATAATAATGTTATGAAGAATAGAACAAAAAAAATCAGAGATAGCCTGAAAAATCAGGGATAGTTCGGAATATTTATGATCTCAAGCAAACATATTTTATAAACATATACACAGACCTAGACACACACACACACACACACACACACACACACACACACACAAAATTCTCAGTCAATTGCAGTCATTTGTATGAATGTGGCTGTATACCTCAGACATTTGACTGCAGGCTAGAGTCTGCCCTCCCTATCAGGCTTGATATCAGAGTATAGGCAAAGTGAAAGGGACATGGGAATCCTAAGTGAAAGACCTACACTGGTTGAGTTTTTAATCAAATCAAGAACAGAAGGTACTGTTAAAAAGTGATAATTAGTAAGATATATAAAATAGTGTATAAAAGCTAGAGGAATCAATCAGAGGAGGCCAGCAAAGTTTGGGAAGAGAGATTAGATAAGCAATTCACAAAGAAACAAAGGGATAACATATGTATGGCTCCCATTTATACACCAAACTCTAAATGACTTAGGATTTTTGTTTGGAAGTATCTGCACGGGGTACTGTTATATTCCAAGCAGACTCCGAAGACTTTTTTTCCTCGGATAGGTAGGAAATGTTGGAGGCATAATGGAAAAGAAAGAGATAATCTGGGAGCATATATTTTCAGAGCGTAATAAGGTGGCAGACTTTAAAAATTCCCTAGAGAATTATCTGAGTAATGATAGAGCAAATGAATGTAACTAAAGAAATTATTTTTTTTTTTTGCTTGGATACAGGAACCAAATTGCCTAGACAGAATAAGGCCTTGTTACATTTAATTCTGCTGGCTACCAAAAAAAAACAGTTACTAGATAATGAAAACCATATTCTAAATCAACCGTACGTGAAGTACCGAAAACTGCAACAGAGATAAAAGAACAGGAAGTCATAGCTTTACGAAAGGGTAGAAGTAAATTACATATAAAATGTGGGAAATGTGGGAAAATACATGCACAAGAAATGCTTTGGATGAGGAAAGACGCTTAAGTCAATGGAGAAACTGAACAATTTATGTAACATTGGATTGATTGCATCCTATAGATATTACATGTGATATATAATGTTTGTAAATGTGAACTTGTTACTATGGTTTGATTACTTTTATATTGATGTAAGTTTCCTATGTCACAACTGATAATTTAATAAAGGTGTTTTTTAATGAATGAATTCATAACTGCCACATAGGAATTATTGACTCAGCTCACTGCTGTGGGAATACAGTATGCAATCCATTGCAACCCCCCCCCCCCCATCCCTGATTACCTCTGAATCTCCGACCTCTAGAATAAAGCATGAAACCAAAATATAATGTGGTAAAAGGACCAGCATCAGGGACAGATATTCCCTTTATATACATAAAAAAGTTGCTAAGATATCAAGCTTTGCATTAGCATTTTTTTTTTTTTTGCTGGAGGATCTTAAGTCTGAATCTCAAGTGTCTGACATTGCTTTGTGGCAAAAATCCTGAGTGATGTGCTGGAAAAAACGCAAACATTATGCAAGACAGACTAAAACATGAAGCAACATCAGAGATATTCTGAGAAATAGGAAACACTTTAGTATACTTCTCATCACATATGCATATATACACATATTACACACACACTCAAACATGCACATGCGACACACACACACACATACACACAACACACAACACACACACACACACACACACACACACACACACACATACACAACACATCACACACAACACACACACACACACACACATACACAACACATCACACACAACACACAACACACAACACACACACACACACACATACACAACACATCACACACAACACACACACACACACACATACACACACACGTCAATTACAACTACTTGCATGACTGTGATTGTGCATCTCAGAAATTTAATTAGTTCAAATAAATGAATAAAGGCATATATAACTGGTTCACAATAATGCATCTTCTCAGCTCACTGCAGTCAGAAAAGTTAGATCATGGCCAAAACGAGGCCCTAAGCATGATACTGGATCAGGAGTCTCTAAACCATACTAATATCTGCTTACCTGGCCATCTCACCCCAGTTACAATAAAATAATGTTCAAATTTGTCAATGTGTATTCTATTTTTATCTTTACATTTACAGTATCATAGAGATCCGGATTTTTTTTTTTTGTTTAACCATAGAAACACTGAGGACCACTTGTTAAGTAGAACAAGAAAGCCCTCACACTGAAAACATATTCAAAATAAGCAAAAGTAAATTGCTATTCTTTTGAACTCATATTTATTTAAACTGAAACTGACAAGCTGCTAAACTGAAATAGACTTGGTAAGTTCACCATTTAAATTCATGCTTGCCTTAAACTCAACAATTAATAAGTGCACAATAAGCATGAATAAATATCTCTTCTTGGCAGGCATAACCTTTAAAATTATGACCCTTGTGATATTAACAGATCTTTACCTGTCTAGCCATAGCAGAAAATAGATTTTTACTAACCTGTTAAAAAGAAGGCATGCTTGTTTTCTTGGATTGCTATATGTACCGGTCCTAATTAGCTTAATTACTATAAAGGCTGTATTATTTTATTTGGCTACTATGTGGTTGTGGAACTTTATCTAAATACACATTTGTGCTGCAGTTAAATATATTAAAACACAGAAGAAACCTCAGCCTTTAACTGTACCAAATATTTCTAAGTAAGCCACACATACACAGTCTAAAAAATTCTTGCCCATCTTGGAATTTTTAATATGATACCTCCCTTCCCTAGGAAAAAAATGGCTTTGCTCATTCACATTCCATACAGTACATAGATCCAGTTACAGCAACATTCAAAAACTGTGTTGTCACCTAACGAAAATATTGCCTATAACTTTTTCCATTTTTGCACAAAATAAATCTCATTTTTCCACAGTTCTGTGTCCTTACTGTTCATCATAATATTATAGAAGCATTGCAGTGCATAATAAAACACACACACACGTTACCATAAATTACAGCCACTTACATCACTGTGTACACCACAGGTGTTTATGTGTGATCAAATGAATGAATAAATACTTTAATAATGACATAGAAATGCATTTCAGCTCTCTGTTGTAAGAACTGATAAGTTCAACTCAGTGCAACCACCATCCCTTCCAAACCTCTTCAGTTAAGAATCAGGGATAAAGACACAACATCAATGACATATTCTAAATATTGCTCTTATGTGCTTAGAACATTCCTAGTATAACAGATGTTGTGTTACCAAGCATTTTCATATAGATGTGAACTTCAAATCAGACATTATTTAGGGACCTCACTTTTCAATTTTATGAGGAACAAACTAGAAATAAGAAGCAACTTGGACCATACACACACAAGCACACTCATCTAGACACACACACTCACGCACCAATTTGACCATTAATTGCAGCACTAGTTTGATTGTGCATGCCTCGGATGTCTGCCAAGATCAAAAGAATGAAAAAAAATATAGTGGCCCAGAAATGCATCTCAACATGTTATTATCAGAACCATATAATGCAACCCACTGCACCACCCTGCCCTCTACATTTCTTGGCTCAAGACTCAGAGACAAACACCCAAAATCAGGAACAGATAATAAATCGATAAACTTAGAAAATTGCTAGAATAACAAGCTTTACATTGACAAGTATTTTCTGAAGAATCTAACATCTAGACTTTGCTTGTCTGTCAGGATCTATTGACTGTAATTTCCAGAAAACACAAATTCATGATGAACAGACCAAAATACCTCTCAATGTCTTTTTACAAAGCCAAAAATAGTTAGAGAACAATAGCTTCCAAAAGGGACAATCTTTATATTTGTATCTGTTTGCTAACTGAGTAAATCCAATGACAAAAGTATTCCTTTCCCAGGTGACCTACGGGCACTATCTGGTGAAATGACTTGTTACACACTTATACCTTTCCTGAACAATAAGAGCTATGAACGTCTAAAGAATGGTGTTATTGACTGAATTTAATACTCAGTGATTTACCATAAAATCAAAAATGTTATGGAGGGATGGCAAAAATATAAATCAGCTACAGGGATATTCTATAAAAAAATGACAGCTGAGATGCAGACAATTCTATTTCACTTAAAAAAAAACAGATTTTGCATTGACATGCATTTTTTGAACAATAAAATCTATGAAATTAATGTTTGACATCACTGACTGACAGATTGCAATCCTCAAGAATCTACCAGAAAATGAAAAATTTAACGAGGAACAGAACAACACTTTGAGGAAAAAGCAGAGAAGTTCTGCAAAATGGAGGACAGTTAAGAGGCATTACTAAATTATTATTAATGCAATACTCTGTGATTTATTAGAAATTAAAAAATTAATGAGTAACAGAGCAAAAGTATGGGTCAACATCAGGGATGTTCTGCAAAACTGGGGGCAGTTGAGAAGCAGAGCTAAGCTCTTTGCTTGAGCTTTTGAATGCACAGACAGATGCACTTGCGAGAATACACACACACACACACACACACACACACACACACACACACACACACACACACACTATAACTTAATGAAGGCTTGACTATGCAGTACAGTCATTTCAACAGTGGGTGATTCTGAAGTACAATAACTAAGATGAAGTAGGTTCCTTTTTTGTGTTTCTGCCAAAAGTGGCAAGGTCAACTAACAGCAGTGGGGAGAGAGAGTAAGAAATGGGATGGGGTTAATGAAATGGAAAGGATTTCCAAAAAAATGAACACTTTAAAAAAGACAAATTTCTGCATCAATTAAAAAAAAAGCTAAAAATGCTATTTACTGACTGTCCATTTCCCATGGACAGGATCAAATCACGCATGTGTGTGTGTGTGTGTGTATTTATGTAAGTGAGAGAGATTGAGAGAAAGGGAGAGTGAGCAAGATTCTGAGACTGGGAAACTATTAAACTAGCAAAAACAGATGGCAGGTCAACCAGATGCATAGGAAAAGCATCTGTGGTGATGTTGACAGAATGAAGGGGTTTTCAGGATTAATTGGATCCTGAACCAGCACTGAGACCTAGGGAGCCTCATGCTAGATCCAGCAGTGGCTGTCATAATACAATGGGCAACCCACTGCAACCCCCCCCCCCAAATTTGCAAAAAGCCTCTTAGCTCAAGAATCAAGCAGAAAGCTAAAAATAATAGCAGACAAGTAAAACAAAATCAGGGACAGATATTATCCTTATATACTTAGAAACTTGCTAGAATGGCAGGCTTGTCAAGTATTTTTTTCTGAAGGTTAAGTCTGAAAATCAAATGTCTGAAATTATTTAGTGACTATATCCTTCATACAAGGTATGGCTAAGAGCAATTATGCTCTTCCCACAAACAAATTGCATACACACACACACACACACACGCACACGCACACGCACACACGCACACACGCACACATACAATTAGAGACACTCTTATGACTGTGAATGCACACAGTGGAAGTTTGAGTGCAATCAAATGAATAAATAAATACATAAATTATCTGGCAGAAAGGAATGCATCTCCTCAGCTCACTGCTCTCAGAATACAGTGTACAATCCACTGCAGCCTCCCTCCCCACCCACATAACTCTGGACATGTTATATCAAGAATTAAGCAGAAAGTTAAATAATAATGGATGACAAAGGACAAAAATCAGGGGATATATTGCTCTTATCTATATAGGTTCATAGGTAGGTTCTAGATTATCGGCCCAAGGGCCTAAGTAATCCTAGCCAACAAGGCTCCCTGGCTTATGCCACCCAAGAAAGTTAATTTCCTGTGCCCCTGTTGAGCAGTGCCACAAAAGTGATCCCTGGGGTGTATTTCCTATTTCCCATCCACTCATCAAGATTTTTAGAGTGCTAATGAAGAACTTTGCTTGACATAGATGAGTAGTTTGTTCCAGAGTATAGGGTGTCTCCAGGACAGGAATCTATCCCAACAGAGTCATAGATTAATACTATACTAACTGCCCTCATGGACCATTTTGAGCCTAGCCAATTACTCCTATGAGAATCAAACCCTGCTCCTTGTGCTGCTAAGGTAAACACCTTAACCATTACACCACCCTCCCACCTTAAAATATGTACCTTCAATCTGTAAAGCTCTTTCCAGTAGTGAGAATCAAACCTTGCACCTTGTGATTGAAAGGAATACACCTTTATCACTGTACCACTTGGCTTTGCAGGTCCAGTTTATTGTGGTAACAAGGTTTAGGTTCCTAGAGCATGTAGCTGAGAGGGATTGGGATTTCTTTAGGTGCAGCATGTCCAAGAACTCTGGGTTTAACATAGCTTTATATGTTAGGCAGAGATCTCCTCAGAGTAGGCGATATGCTACAGAGAAAAGCTGGAGTTTTTTGAGACGGTCAGTGTTAAAGCATCTGTTTGAGGTCAGTAATCCTCTTTGTGAGGTACTTCTGTGGCCTTTCCAGCTGCTGCAAATGTCTTGTGAGGTACATTCCAAAAGGGTCTTTGTACTCTATAATGGGTCTAATGAGTGCCGAACAGAGGGGAACAATGACCTCTTTTTTCCTGGATGAGAACCCTTTTGTAATGAGGTGTGCCACATAGAAGGATTTCCTGACTACTGTAGTGATGTGATTGTCAAAGGAGAGACTACTGTCCACCTGGGTCCCAAGGTCTCTTATCACACATTAGGCATTAAGTAAACTGCCATTTATGTGGTAGTTCATGGGTACAGAGTTTTTACTAAAGGGGATGACAATGCACTTTTTGGCATTGAGCTTGAGGCCATGCCTCTGACACCAGGCATCTGTCTCAGTGAGGCCCTCCTGTAGGATGTCCACATCATTTGGGGACTCAACTATGGCTCCTAGTTTGCAGTCATCTGTGAAATTCATTAGCCAGAGGCCTTCTGTGTTAGCCTATACTTCAGAGAAGTAGATACCAAACAGGAGAGGTCTCAGGACTGAACCCTGTGGCACTCCACTTGTCACTGGTTTGAAGTCAGATTTGGGGTCTGCATCTTTTAGTGTGGGTTCTGTCAGTGAGCCAGTTGGCAACCCATCTTGTGATGTAGGGATTTATACCTAGTTTAGTGAGTTTAGCTATAATTCCAGAATGGGGGATGATGTTGAAAGCCTTGGCGAGGTCAAGATAGACTCTGTGAACCACCTTACCCTCATCTACAGCTTTGGTGACTGCCTCAAAGAAGTCGATCAGGTTCAGAAGACATGATCTGCCTTTCACAAACCTGAACTGGGTGTGGTCTAGAATTTGAAGGTTACCAATGTCTTTGTTTATGAGATCCATGATGATACATTCCATGGCCTTGCAGACCAGGCTCTTCAGGCTAATAGGGCGATACTTCCCAGGATCAGTGGTGGCTCCCCCTTTGTGGAGTGGGATAACTGTTGCTGTGCGCCATTCAGTAGGCACAAAGCTTGTCATGAGACTATGATTGAACATGGTGCTTAGGTGAGGAGCCACTTATTTCTGAAGTTTGTGTAAAATGCAGCCTGGGATGTTGTCCGGTCCCATGGATGCTGCGTTTTTGGCTTTAAAAAGTGCAGCTTTTACCTGTGTAGTTGTGATTACAGGGACACTGCATTCTTCCTCTATAGATATGGGCCCTTTAGGGGGTGAGAGGGGGATAAAGTTAGCACTGAACCTATCTGCCAGGATGTTGGCAATATCAGTTGGTTCTGTAATTTTCATGCCGTTGTGCTGTAACTCAGAGCAGATCTGGGTGCTGCCATTGAGATTCTTGACATAGCTATAGAATGCTTTGTGGTTGTCTTTAGAATCAGTGGCAATTTTGTTTTCATAGCTAGCATTGGAGGATCTTATTAAGTTGCAAGAAAAACAGATTTTGCATTAGCATGTCTTCTCTCAAGGTCTGAAGTTCAAATGTTTGTCATTAGTTAAGGTTTGAAATCATCCCTTATTTGCCATAAAAAAGCATAATTTGGCAAGGAAAAGACCAAAATATCTGACAAAATCAGAAACCATGTGTAAAATTTGGGACAGTTCAGAGCTTTGATTCACACACACATACACACACAATGGCACCCACACTCTCACTCACTCATTCATTCACTTACTCCCTCAGTTAAAATAGTTATCTTCCTACATACCTGACATATGGCTTGCATAGGGCAAGGGAGAAAAGTTAGAAACACAATTGTATTTTCTGCAGTACCCTATTACTTTTGTGTTTTCCTTTCAGGATGGTTCTCTTTAAGTCATTTACCTGAGGCAGCCTGAGCTAATAAATATTGCTTCTCACTGTTTCCAACAGTAGCCCAATGAGACGTTTTGTTATGATGTTTTTTCCATTTGCAGAAGGCAGGGTGACCTGTAATAAAGTACCTTGCTCTGAGTTTGGAGCAGACATAGTGCTGGGCTGTTTAGAAAGCAGCCTGTCAAGCAGAGTAACCTGATTCATTAGTTTTTTTTTCTTCAGGGGACCCCTAGAAGGTCTCAGAACTCTGTTCAAGCACATCTGTTGAGTTCCAAGTTCAGTAATGGTAACGACATTGGTAAAGACAGCATTTTATGCATTTTATAAAAGAAGGGGGACAAAGAAAACAAACAATAATACATTTTTTAAATATCCTCTTCCATTACATAGTACTAATGAGGCAGCTAATGTAAATGCATTTTCATCATCTCTTTCTTACAACTCCAAGATTTTACTATGTCAACAACTCTAGTGGGAGGGTTTCATCATATGAAATATATACATTTCTGAGTTGTGTCACCATATTGTTTACCATCATTTGCATCCGATATTACTCTCATTTTAATTATTTGGTAATTTCCATGTCATTATACTGGTATTTGAATATTATGCAGACCAAAGCATTACTCCTCTGGCTGTGATTGCTCTGTGTGTCCCTGAATCACACCCACCTTGTTCTTTGCTGCTGTTTGTGCAAAATTGGGTACTGCAACACGCAAACATGTTTCTGAACCACAGTTGATGACTTATCCACATATAAAATTTTATTTGTGATGCAGGCCAGGAGTTCAGAAGACTCAGTTGTGAATACACTAAATAGGAGTTGCACTTGTAATTCTGATGGTGTAAAATGAAACCTATATCTTAATAATGATGAAAACTGCCTTATTGGTTCTTACATACTTTGTTTGTACATTTTAATTTCTTTAGTTATTTTTATTGTATGCTAAAAGGATAAGTATGCTGGTCCATAGACCATTTTAAGCCACAAACCAGGTCACTAGAGTAAAGGTAAATGCAATGTATATGTATAGAGGCAACTTTGTACACTTTCACTTGATCTACTAATATGCTTTTAAATTATGGGAGGAAACCAAAGTACTGCAAGAAAACCAATTCAGATAAAGAGAGAACATGCAAACTTCATATATATCTATACAGATATAGATACATAGATATAGATACATAGATACATATATATATATATATATATATATATATATATATATATATATATATATATATACATCATAGACTTAGTCCATAATGCTCATATTTTTCCCCAGGGTTAAAATGAGTTAACTTCTTTCTTTCTTTGGTTTACAGGTAGTCACATGTAAATTTGAAGTGATAGCTGACAATTATTATTACAATGATTCATTGGCAAAACATAGCTGCGCTAAGTCAAACTGAAAAAAAATGATCTACTACTGAAAACTCTCCATACATCCGAAACAGAAATCTTCTTTTGGAGACAGCATTTCACAAAACAAGGCATCAAGTTTCCTATCTTCAGATTTTGTGATTTTGAAATTTATTATTGTAATTTTCTACTTTTTTAACACTTATCTAAAAATCACTGACTGTGCTACAAATGCTTGCTGTTTCTTTTAGGCCAAAGATTCTTCTATGAAAAATGAATGTCCTCAATTAAAAGCCTTATATCATTCTTAAATGTGATTGTTTCTTTAAATATTCCTGAGAATAAAGATCACATCATAATAACACCTACCTTGAGACTGAAGTAAATGAGCCATGATTTTGATTTGAGTTCTAGAAAATATACATATGTTTTAATTTAGTGTTCTGTAATCTTTTATTTGAAAAAAATTACCATAAAGATAAGTTCAGAAAATAGAATTTATGGAAGTAACAATGACATGGAGGATTATGATTGGTTATCTGATCATAACCCAATTGTTATATATTTGAAAAATGGAAGTAAAGAAATTAAAATTTAGAGCAGAGTGGTCATGTTGCCTTTGATGAGGACATGGCAGCCGTGGAGAGTGACAGGACCCATATTAGGGAGTGACAAGCTCATCTTGACACTCCTACTAAATTACAACCCCCAAGGTTTGCACAGGAAATGCTAGTTGAGTCAAGGACTTATGAATAAAGTCATGATAGACCCAAGACCAGCACTCACCCTAAAGAAATGAAGTGATCCATTAGCAGCTCCTGCCAAATAGGGAATAAATGTTGCAAGAGGGCTGATGGTTCGCAGGCATCAGGGCCCAAAATAAATAAAAAATGAAACTATTACAAGACAGTGAAAGAAAAGGAATATCAAAGAAGCTCTAGGACTGCAAAAGGTTTTGCAGCTTTGAAAGCTGTAACAAACTTTGTGCTGTCTAACAGATAGCCTCCATAAGTGGAATGTATCTGATCCAGTGGTAGCTTTAAAAAGTGCAATATATTTTGCTCCTGTCACATACAAAAAAAGAAGTGCTGGAGTCTGAAGTGCTTACCTGTTTTGAATTTGTTTTAGCTTCTTAAAACTGTGTTGTGATGTCTGCTGGCTGTACTTAACAGTACAGAAAGTTGCTTAACAAAGGTGCCTCTTTCCTGATTTAAGAGTGCAGTCAAGGCAGTCCATGCACTAAACAGAGGATTATGATCAGGTCTCTGATCTTAACCACTTTGTCACGTGTTTGAGACTTGGACATCAAGATTCGCCTCAACAGCAAATGCTTTGTAAATGTTTTCCTTACAGTTAAGTACAAAATGTCAATCAACTGGTATATATCCATGAATCAACCAACCTGGACTTTTGGAAATCCACCTATTATAGCACAAGAGTAGGGCATGTGGTATATCTGTCATGCAGGACACTTTAGATAATGTACAACATTGTCCTGTAACAGCACATGGTATGCACAAATGACATTGCAGCGCATAACATTGCCCCTTTTAAAGTATATTGCATATGTATAATGCAGCAATACATGATATCTGCCCTCCACCTGCCTGCAGTTGGTACATTTATGTTTTATAGGAATCACTGCAGCATTCCATATACTTCCCCCACCTCAGTGTTGCTATTTCATAAAAATTATTTTTTCTTTCATACAGTCACCAAGCAGGGTGTTGCTGTTTCCTAGGAAGCACTCCACTATTCCACATATCTACCCCAGCACAGTGCTTTGCTTTAAGCACACCTACTTTGACCATAACATAGTAAACATCCAACAAATAACAAGAAAATGAACAGAGGTAAACATTCCCAACAATGTCACAATTAACTATATTCAACTAGTAAACAGTCCAGAACAGAGCCTATAAACATACTGTTAAAATAATAAGTGCATTTACGTAACACTATGCATTAATGTTAATGAACAAATTTATGCATACATCCTAAGTCAAAATGCAGTTGAACAGCAGAAAAAATACATTCCAATATTCAAAAAAAGATGGAAAAGCAGAGTCCTTATAACATAACCTCTGCTTGTTCTTAGAACATTGAAAGTGTGCTTCATAATGTTGTAAACTACATTGCACAAGTAAATAAGATCCCCTCCACCTACAACAACACCTAACTAACAAACACACTTTCTACTGCATTACGTTATGTTGCACTACAGTGGAAAAAAGTTAATTTCCTAACCTCAGTGTATAGTGATTGTGATACAGTGAGGTTAAGAAATTAACTTGTTTCCACTGTAGTGCGATCTTGGAGTTGGTCTATTTAATTTATGGGTGGTGTGGGGAACAGAACCCCCCGCATAGGGGGTGCAGGAGGGCTTGCCCCCCTACAGAAATGTAGTAGAAAGTGTGTTTGATAGTTAGGTGTTGTTATAGGTGGAGAGGATGTTATTTACATATGCATTGTAGTTTTCGATGTTATGAATCACACTTTCAATTTTCTGAGTTTTCAATGTTTTAGGTTTTCATTGCCTAAAAAATGTTGTAAAGAGCAGAATAATAAATCAAAACCACGTCTGCTATACTGATTCAAAAGGGAACCGATGGTCTTGCATAATAAGAAGCCAAAATTCAACCAGGCTTTGGGGGGAGGGGTGGAGAGCTTCAGCAACACTAGCCCAAATGCGGCGTGACCTAGGACAGAATGATAATAGGTGGGTGTAACTGTTGTCCGCTAACTCACACCACCAACAGCCTGTACCTTGTGTCCCACTGTTTTTAAATAGTCCCACTGGGGGCAGATGCCACATCTGCACTAATTTATAATGCACAAAGGCTACCAATGGGTATGTTATAATATCTGCCCTGCTGCAAACATGTTTTCTCAGTGATCTCTGTCTAGTGCTATACCATACATATGTTCCCACTTCAAATTTAAAGAAAGAAAATAGAACTATCCTGTGATATTAGGATATTGTATCAGGAGGCTAAACACCTGTGTGGCATGTGGAGCACTTTGAAAAACAATTGCAGCCATCTAATGGAGTTAAACCATAAATGCAGTATTAGGAGAAATCTTCAATATCCAAAAACAGAAGATAATTGAAGGTATTAACACCTTTGTAGATCTAAACAGGAGAACCAGTTCACACACCACTGGAAAGGTAATACAGACCTACATTTATCCTCCAAAACATTCCTCCAGAAAATAAAAATTTTAACCATGCAAAGGTGCCAGTATATCAGAGTAGAATTAATGAAAGTTTGAGAAGAACACTAAATTCTTTCCCATAACCAGAGAAAATCCCTAGGGAGGTCCAGACTGCTTAACAGAGACCAGGATTTCTCCTCAGTCCACTCTGGGTCACAATTTCTGTTCTTATCATGACAGTGCAACAAATGATTCACAAACTGCATAACTTCCACGTCAGGTAAAACCCAAATAGGCTGGGGGAAGGATTTTGCTTGCCAAAATGCTATCAGCTGTATTGCTGTAGCATTAGAGCTGAAGTTTGGAAGACCCACATGCCTTCTATTAGGCAGAGGAAATAGTCACTTTCAAGAGACTCTGGGGTGTTGGCCCTCCCAGAAAAAGGGGTTACCAGTTTTTGCTAAAACTAGTGTTTTAGCTAGCAGAGAAGAGTAAGCTAACTTACTAGAAAAATAAATTTGGGTAAGCCACTCATCTTAATCACTGCAATGTCAGAGAGGAAAGGAAACATCATGCTAACAAATCATTACAATATCTTTCTGGTACTTCCAAGAAGAGGAAAATATTCAAATCCTCCCACCATGACAAGTAGTATAAACGGATACTTAACTGCTAATACCATGGGTAAAGGAGATGTCTTCCATCCCAGTAAGTGAGCTTTGATTTCATTATTCAAGGGAAATAAAACCAACTATTTTAAGTTCATTCCCACCATGAAATATCCCCATACTGTTGCAGGATAGCTAGAACATAAGGAAAGTTAGTCTTGAGATTCACCAGCCAGAGGACTCCATGATCCACAAACCAGGTCAGCAAATTATGCTCATAAGGATTTATCCTGATACTCAAATGGAGGAACTTTTGCCTCAAGCAACAGGCCAATGACTCAATGGTCAAAATGAAAAGTAATGGGGAAAGAGGACACCCCTGCCATGGTCCTCTCTGCAGCTAAAAGTGGAGGAGGAGATCTTTCCATGCATAACAACTTGAAACAGAGATTCTGCATACAACAAATGACAATACATGAGAAAAGTTCCTTTCAAACCATATATCTGGAGGACCTGCCGCAAAAGAGGCTACTGCAATGAGTTGAATGCCACCCAGTGCACAGCTTGGTTGTTTCATAGGAATCACTTCACCCTTCCACATATCCACCCTAGCAGAGTGTTACTGTTTTGAAGAAATCAATCCACACTTCCGTATTCCAACCCCACCACTGTTCCTCTTTCACAGGAATCACCCCATCATGCCATATTCCCACCCAGCACAATGCTGCTTTCTATAAAGTATTACTTCACTCTTCCATATACCAATCCCTGCACAGTCTTGTTGTTTCATAGGAATCCCTCCTCCATTTCATATACTCACCCAGCAGAGTTTTGCTTTTTGATGGGGGATCAGCCCACCATTGGTTCTGGCTAGAAGGCCTTTGTGAAACTCAGACTCCATAAAACATGAATGATTGACATTTTGTCATACACAGTTATCCACATAACTTTTAAGATTTGAAAGATTTCTAGAGCTGCAAATAAACAGAGGTAATTTATTCAATATAGCTAGTATATAATATAAGATGAATAACCCTCAGCCTTGTTTTATTATAAAGTGCTCAAAACTTCAAATTATTATGCCTGTGAAGTTTGGTATTATAGATTTGCAGCTGTAGTGCTACATTCATTGTCTCATTCTGCAAAGTTTTATATAACAGTATTAATTTGCCCAGAAAATAATGATAATATAAAGTATGCTTGTGTCTTTCGGCTTTTCCCGGTTAGGGGTCACCACAGCGGAACTCCTGTTCACTAATGATTGTAAAGATGCAAATATGACATCTTTCATCATAATGCAGGTTTAACAAAGATATCATTATTTTTTGCAAATTTTATCTGCACTGATATGAGGAGTTTCAGCTGACCTGATATATAAAATCAAAATGAGCTGTTATTTTCAAATGTTGATCTAATATAGATATTGAATAACTTTATCATACAACTCACATCTCTAGTGGTTATATTCTTTAATAAAATACCTATTTGGCTAGCAGTCTTAATTGTTATTGTAGCTAAATGTTTAGCAATTGAGAAATTATTCATAATAGCTATCCCTAATCCATATATACAGACCCATTTCCTAATACGTATCTTTGCAAAACCAATGGTTCCTTGATTATTAATTTACCAAAATAGATAATTGTTCATTTCTCTGTACTAAATCTAATTCCTGAGTCAGGGGTCTATATTTTCTTCCACATAATTATGCCCATCATGAAGATCCCTCCTGCCTATAAATATAAAATCAACTTTACAATTGTTGACATACTTGCTTATCCAACAAGATTCATGTTTTGGAATAGTTGTCAAAACTAGGATAAAAAGCACTGGTCCCAAAACAGATACCTGTGTGTCTCCTGTTTCAGTTTATAATTCATCTGAAGAACAGCTACTGATTGGATCCTTCAAGTAAGCCATTACATTATCCAGTGAATCAAACAGTAATTATATCCTGCACTCACCAGAGATCTATATTTGTATCATGAGACATGAATTCAAATATTTTGACTAAACCTATAAATATCATTCCACATGGTAGATGAAATACTAATTCCACCAGATTAGTGAGCATTGATCTCCCTTTCACAAATCATGTTGATATATATCAATGAGTTAAATTTTATTTTCTTGCATCAGTTCTTTCATACACCTTTCATAATATTGACCCAAGATTTGTGTTTGAATAGTCTGTAGTTAATAACTTCAGTTAAACTGCCATTTTTTGAAGCAGTGTAACACATAAACTCCACTGCCAATCATAAGCGGACAGGTGATCCGCTGTGACGACCCCTAACCGGGAAAAGCCGAAAGAAGAAGAAGTAACACATAAACTTTACTACATTTTGGACACCATACCTTTCCTATTTATTAAAAATAATGTATAACAAGGAACTCATGTCAGTTGTTGCTAGTTTGTTGAGGGCCATTAATGTGTTTCTATTTATTTTCGTCAAAGCTTTGCTAATAATTGCATGCGTTATAACCAGATGAACATCTCCTTTAGTTTCTAGCTTTACTCAATATGTTTAAATTTATAGAGGTGCAGTTGTTAATAGACAAAAATTCCATTCTCTGCGAATCTTTTCACCTTACCATGCAACACTGTTTAGCACAATGTTACTTTTTGCTTTCATAGGGTATTATCTTGCTCTCCTGAGCAATGCATTAATACTTTACATTATACAGCATGGTTTAATCTGACAATAATAGGAAACACTGTAGGAAATAGCACAAAGTTGTGTGACTACTCTTACACTATTTTTATCATGGACATAAAAAGGCCCGGTAGGACACCATTCTGCCTTATCCAGGCCACATAAATCAGCTCATTCCAAATCACTGTTACTGTACTGCAGAGCTAACCCTACCTTTTGTATGTCAATATTTTGTGAAGTGAAGCTAGTCCCTGCCCTATACTCTGTTATACTCATTTATTTGTTTAGTTGTGTAATGTATTTATTAATGTTTGTTTGCAAGGTAAGGTGTGGGTCTGTCAACTGTTTAAGTCATGACTAGGGATGAAGGCAAAATGAATATGCAAAGCACGGTATAATAGAAAAGAACATAGTACATAGTAAAGTAACAGGATTCAGCCTGTGCTAATAACAAAGCAATAAATGGAGGCAATGGGACAAATCACATAAAAATTAAACCCAATTAGTAAGAATTTTTTGTTATGTATTTACATTACATCAGTTAAGGCATTTTCAAGAATCCGTACCCGCTCTCTGAATCAAACTATTCTGGTCAAATATTTTTAACATGTTGTTTAGTCATTATATCATAAACATGAGCAGATAACTTCTTCTTTCAAATGAAACCAAAGTTCTTCCTTGAAAATGTGTCCACTTGTTTTATAGTGTTCTTAATGGAGCATATTTTAAGAATTAGTATTTAGTCACGTGTGCATTCTTTCCTTTCTATACCCACAAAAACCTTTCCAGCAAATGTGCATTTTACCATTTGAGTTACACCCATATATGACTATATATATATATATATATATATATATATATATATATATATATATGTGTGTGTGTGTGTGTGTGTGTGTGTGTGTATAATGTCCAAACAAATCCAGGGAATACTGCCTTTACTAATATCATCATTTGAAACAGGAATGAAATAGGGATATATGAAGATGCATACTCTCCAGACCCTCCTGGTAAAAGAGTTTAGCTTATTTTATTTATTATTTTTTATTGTCTTTGTTTACTGGAAGGGCCTAGCTGTGCACTCAGGATTATTTTCAGCAGAGGCACAGGCAGAGAAGGTCCATTAAAGTAATAAAAGTTACAAAAAAGTTACAGAGAAAAACAAATTTCAGTTTCTTAACAGTAGAAATGGGCAATTATGCAAAATAACACTTAGCTCACAATGGCAGACCCTCTTCGAATCACTAACATTGCACTGCCCATAGTAATATAATTCAATTTATTTCTTGCCATAACACCTAAAGACTGTGTATGATAGTAGAAATCCTCCACCCCATCAAATAACCACATTGACATATGCACATGTTGTTAAATATAGTACAAGGCTATAGCAGCAGTTTTTCAATGGCCATACATATTTTGTTTATTTGTGTGTTATTTTTGTGATTTTCCCCTCCCTATGTGCCACCTATTACCCTAAATAGGTCTTGAACTCATTTGTCTCCTTCATTACAAAAACTGTCTTCAGGATGTGAAACCTATCCAGAGGAAACTATCATTCAGGCGGCCATATAGGTTATTTTCTGTTCTTTGCCTGAATTTTCCATTGAGCACGGATCGTAGCACTCTCCGTAATCTGGTAGTCTTGCTTTAACCTCCCAAGACTTTAACCTCCTGCACTTAAAAAAGGAACCTAATTGCCCCAAGGATAGATAACTACCTAGTAGCCTTGTTCCCTCTAAGCTGCTTCACTGAATATGGATACTTTGGTGTGTTTTCCTTCTATTCATCCTAACTCCATCCCCAGTAGTTGGTACATGCAGACTCTGTCATTTCCTTATACAAAATATCAAGAGCTCAAGTACAGCTTTATGGAATGTCTTCCTGCTGATCTGCTCACACTCCTCAACAAGTTTATCATGTATGCTACTGTTTACAGACCTGCAGTTAAAGCATATGTTTCCAGTCCATTGAGAAGCTTGTCACATACCTATTTACTGATAGGTACCATCAGCACAGTGGACTGGACCACCTTCTCCCCCCAGGCAAAGGCAAGTAGATGTTGGCTGCATAATCCCATCCTCCCACATTAGCTTGTCCAGTACCCTGGTCACAATTCGGTCTTGGGTCATATGGCTCTAGTCAATGCTTTATAACTTTATGCCAGAGAATTACCTAGATAAAACAGTTTTTAAATTGCAGACAACAAAAATATTTGTATTTCCCTTGTCCTACTTTTCCTACTAAAGTGGCAACATGTACAGCATCTGGCAACTTTATCTATTCTTACCTGTACATTACCCCATTAGAAATCCTAACCTAATGCCACCATCCTTGCATTTGTTACACTTCCATATTTTTTCTCTGTAGCTTTCCTTATACTTCAATGGTCAGTTGTCATTTGGTATTGTAAGAAGTATGCCCCATAGAAGCTGTATAATCCTCTACAGCCACTGAGCTAACAAGTTCCAAACCTTGATTTGTGGTCAGATATCCCCCAGTAGCTCATACACTTTATGAATCCCTCTGTGGCCACATTTCTAACAAAGTATAGACTTTGAGTAAGCAGTCAGATACCACCAAGTACTGAAGGAAGTTTGGTCCACAGACTCTGTGGAAACTTCCCCAACTATTCTTGTAACAAGGTTTGCACACTGATTCAGAAAGCATTTACTATACAGTACTATAGGCAATACATCCCACAGACTATGTGGACTTTTTTTCAGTCAGTGTTGTAACAATTCTTCCAGTCTGATTTAGCAGTCAGCCATCACTCAGGACTATAAGATGTATGTTCCATAAACTCTGTGGACCCTGCAGCAGCCACTGTGATGACAAGTTAACAATGCACCAGCTCCAAACTGTTGGTTAGTTATCACACAATACTTTTAAGAAATACATTACATAAAATACGTGAGTATCTCCCTGACCACTATAGTCATTAAGTGACAATATCATATGTAATTATCAAACTGAGCCAGTCACATTAAGCAAGTATTTAACTGAAGTACTTAATGCATCAACAGCAGGTCATACAGCTGGTGAATAATTATTCTAATTAAAACTCAAGACTCCACAAAAAGGTGGCTTATTAAGTGCTACCTCTACAATATTAATAAATGCTTTTCACTATGAATATTCTTCCATCGACTACTAAAAAATATGCATTAAACCATAAAAATAGTCAAAAAATCATAGGTTATAATCAGTGGTAGCTGATGACTTCAAGTTAGGGACACTGCAGAAAGAAAATGAATGGGTTGATGTGATTCAAATGTGGTGAGACTATATTATGGTAGGTCAATGACTATTACCTGTCATCAAGAAATGGTTGAGGAAGTCACTTTCATCCACAGACTACCTTATTTTACTAATGAACAGGGCTGATTTTAGGTGAAATAGAGCTGTACAGAAAGGACTTCCTGAAACACCCCATGTGCACACTGGGCCTTCCTACACGGCCAAGTGCCTATCATCTCCTCTCCCATCATGGCCCAACACCATCCATACAGAGTAATTTTGTTTCTTTTTTTCACATTATTTCTTACTTTATGGCATTTTCTTCTACCATATTAACTCACCCCAACTTGCCAAGACTGCAATATAATAAGTGTAGAGGAAGTAACTGAATTAAGACAGGCGTCTCGTGGATACTAAACCCCCAGAAATCATAGGGTTTTAGATAGTCTGAAGTGCTTCTGTTACCTTTTCTAACTTTTCAATCCCATGACAGCCTGAACAAAGTAGCAGATAAAGAAAAAAATCAGTCTTATTTTTGTGTCTAAAACTGTCAAAGCGGACAAAATAGTAGTTTCTTTATTTTATTTATTGACAATTGTTTACAAGGGAAGTCCACCTGGGCAATAAAGAGTCATTTTTAGTGGAGCCCCAGGGAATAAAGCTCTAGAGAGCTAAAATAACATAAAATAAAATACTATTACAGATGTAATATAAAAAGGTATATATACATATAGTTTGGTAGTGGAATGCATAGCATAAATAAAGCATGAAAAAACATCAATGATGTAAAAATAAAAATAAATAAATGATTAAATATGACAGTTGATATATACAAAAGTATTAGAATTATAATGTAATATGCAAGGAAATAAAACTAAAATGATACAAGTCCACCTTAAGAGTGGGAAGAGGGCATGTGTTGAAAGGTATAGGTACATAGTGTGATAACAGGCTAGGTTAGTAAGAATGCAAAATATTTCTTAATATAGATCATACAGGTGAGGTACATTGGTGTAGGCATCAGTTAATGAGAAATTCTTTGAGAGAGGACAGTAGTTCCCAATAAACTGAGAAAATATATGCTTATATGATATATAGATCCTGTCTGGGATTCATGCCTGCCTCACTAGCCCTCCAAACAAGAAAAAAAAGAAGAAGAGAATCACTTTCTGTGTATCAGGGACTGAGATGATAGTAAAAAAAAATGGTGACAGGAATACAGCTGAGGGTCTCTCGAAGGAAATCAGACCACCTGGATAAAACAATGCACAAAGACAGTGAGTGCATGCAGACTTCACACAGATGGAATCCCAGGCAAAAACTCAACCAAGAAACCTTGTACTGTGAAATGGCAATGCTGCTTACTATAAAATTGTGCCAAGGATCCATTCCTGTCACACGTATCCTTCCGAGATTGTCACCAATAGCTACTTATTGTGTATAGTGCCAATGTCTAACTGTGATAAAGAGTGAAAGAAATTATGATCAACTTGCTACTTTTAGACACAGTGCACTTTCTCCACACATGGACATTTTCATCAACAGACAGCCCCCACACCCAACAATTACAGCCATTTCTTTGACCGTCCATACTTCAGATGTATGACTGAAATAGTCACAATACAGGATTTCAGATGGTATCTCACAAATGCACACTAATCATGCAAAGCCAGAATAATAATTTCTTAACTTGCCCAAACAACAGCAGCATCAGTCAATTTCATCTCTAGAAACAACCCATACCCAGTAGTTAAAGCCAAATTTATTATCTGGGGACTTTTCAGTTATCAGGTTATAATAAAGTAAAAAATAATAACTGGTTACAGTAAATTAGCAATTTATCTGAATCCCCCTACATACTCACACTTAGACACACACATAGATCACATATTAACCCACCAATTACAGTGAATTGTACGGCAGTGTACACCTCAGATGTCTGATTGGTATGAAAGAAAATGAATGAATATTTCAGTAATGGCCACATGTATTTCAGCTTGCTGCTGAAAGACCCATACAATGTCTAACCCATTGCAATCACCCCTGCACATGCACACAGAAACACACACACACAAATGCACATGTATATACACACACACACACACACACACACACACACACACACACACACACACAATCATAAATTACAAACTATCGTATAACTGAGTGTGTACCTCAGATATATGACTGCTGTTCAATGAATACATAAATGCATAAATAATTACCATACAGGAATGAATGTCTTCTGCGCACAGCTGTCAGACATTTAATGTGCAGTCCACTGTGAACCTCCTACCAATACATTTCAACCTCTTAGCACACGAATCCGAAATAAAGCTAAAAAAATAATGTGGCAAAGACCAGAAATCAGGGACAGCTATCACCTTATATACTAAGAAAAAGTTGTTAGACTGACAAGTTTTGCATTAGGATTTTTTTCCTGGAGACTGTGAATATGAAACACAAACGTTTCTCACTATTTACCAACTGCAGTCCTCACTGATTTGCCAGAAATATAATATATTTCATTTCATGGGGAACAGACCAAAATATGAGGCAAAATCAGAAATATTTCATGAAATCAAGGACAGTTGAGAGCTTGTATGCCACCCATTATATAATGAATGGTCAACATGATACTTAGTCATCATACAAAAGATATACCACAACATGTTTAACATTCATTATATCGTACCAGCAACACATCCACACTCAGTATATTGAAAAAGGAAAGAAATTTCCTTGTTCCAGTGCACTACCCATAACCCTGCCATATTCAGTTCAAATTTATTTGAATAGCGGTGGTCTTTTTTAATGTTAAGATACACAATTAGGTTAGGGCACATGCAGTATTAGGGTTAGTACACATTATTAAAGTGGACAGGAACTTAACTTTAAAAAAGCCCTTCCCATAACGCTACTCTGGCCCAAGACTAACCCCTAAACTAACCCTAACCCACACACATTTACATAAATACACACACACACACACACACACACACACATGCACACACATGTACACCTACTATACATCTCACTTACTTTTTCAGCAAGGCAAACATATGACAAAATGTACTTTTGCTAAAACATACTTTTGCACAAACAACACTGTACTTCTGCCTGTCAGTGAAAGCAAAAGCCCATCAAACACACAATACTCATAGATAGATAGATAGAGATGTATAGATATACAGATATAGATGGATATAAAAAAATGAAAACTAGTTATACAGGAACCCTAATGGCATATGAATTACTAAAATAGATTGTTGTCATGACAGTCTGCTTTAGTAGTTCTTTTGCCAATACCACTCCTTGTTTTTTTTTTTGGCTTTGTTCTTCCTTAAGGAAAGTGTGCACTAACCTTAAGGCTGGAAAAGTACATTTTCCTCATTAGTAGATTATGTTTTCTCTCTCTCTCTCTCTCTCTCTCTCATATATACATGTATACACATGCACACACATGCATACTAAATGCTAACACACAGTTAATAGTTATATAAAATTAAAAAAAATCATCCCTGCATACTGGCTGACAATATATGTATAGTGCTACTAAAAATATTTATATTCATACATGCACAAACACACACACACACACACACACACATATATATACATATACATATATATATATATATATATATATATATATATATATATATATATATATATATATAAACACACACACACACACACACATATAATTCTACTTAATAAAAGAAATGTCTTACTCCACGTCTGGGGATGTTTTCGAAGCAGCCTTGCATTAACCCCTAATTTATGTGGGGGGCAAGCCCCCTTGCAACTCCCATGTGGGGGGCTGTGCCCCCCATACACACACACACACACACACACACACACACACACACATATATATATATATATATATATATATATATATATATATAAATGGGTCATAGTCTGAACATCGAAAGTACGTTAAATCAAAATGTACTATAGTGGACTCACTTTCGCGAAAATGCATTTTAGCAAAAATGCACTTTCACAAAAAAAAAGCAAAAAAAAAACACACAGTTTACATGTAGATTTAGTTGTACAGCAACATGTACTATTGATTGTACAACTAAGCAAACTTTTGCTTAGATTGCAGTACAGTGGAGATAAGGGAATATTCTCTTTTCCCCAATGTAGTGCATTCTTGGAGTGAGAATTTTAAAGTAGGGGGTGTATGGGGGGCACAGCCCCCCACATGGGAGTTGCAAGGGGGCTTGCCCCCCACATAAATGTGAGTAGTGTTTTATTTTTATAGGTTTTTGGTGTTTCGTTTTTCTTTGTTTTTTTTCTTTTTTTTTTGCAAATGTGCATTTTTGGTAATAAAATGCACTTTTGTGAAAGGGAGTTTGCTGTAGTACATTTCAATTAAACTTAGTTGTGATGTAACTACATATAGTCATATTCATATATATATATATATATATATATATATATATATATATATATATATATATATATATATATATATATCTCATAAAAATACTTGCACATGCACTTCTACTCTCTTACCTCTTCAGCTGTCATTTTGTTTCTTTTTTTTTTTGTTTCAGTCTCATTGCATTTTTGCCTTAGCCACCTGTGGTAGCCTGAGCCAGTAGGAATGGCTCCTTGCTGATTCATACAGTTTCCCAGTGAACTACTTTTTGAGAAATGTTTCTGACATTGTGTAAGTGGAAGAAAGGCCTATAATAAGGCGTAACTCCCTTATTTTCAATTAGGGGTTAATGCAAGGCTGCTTCGAAAACATCCCCAGACGTGGAGTAAGACATTTCTTTTATTAAGTAGAATTATAGAAATGCTGAAAAGCAAACATTTAAGTTAAGCATTATTAAAAGATAAAATATAAACCACTTAAATGAAGTGCCAAAACCACAACAATAACCCCCCTCCCAAAAAAATGCTTCAAGTCAGAAACAAGGATTTGTTTTAAATAAATTTAATAAAAATAAAAACAAGTAGATTGAGTGCATTTGTCCTTATTGACATAGGACTTCATCAGAATCTCCATCAATATGTCTGCAAAGCTTTTTATATGTAGTCTATATTACACCATCAATTAAACACAATCAGTTACTTAAAAAAATAGTACCTTCTTATAGTTAAACAGCTAAAAAAATGCTTCACCATTTTGTCTGCTCTAAAAGAAGCTAAACAGATCATAATATTAAAATCAAACATATAAAAAATGGATTTAAAATTATTTATTACCCATTCATTAAGAATTGACAAAATCAGTAATATAATTTAGCCTTAATAAATATTGGCTCTTTTACTTAATATGGGTTGCAAAGAAATGTGATCATTTAGTCTAGGGGGCTGTGAAGCGTTTAACTTCAGTTGCCATCTAACCGCTCTTTCTTTCAAATACCTACTTGTGCCACCACCCCCAGGATTAATCTTTACTTGATCTAAGATGCCAAACCAAAAATGTTGAAAGCTAGAACATACCTTAGAGTGCTTAAATAATGTGTTATTATCATTCATTTTATTTATTTCATAAAGATGTTCATATATTCTTTTCTGTAATGCCCTTTCCATTTTGCATACATAAAAAGAAGGACAGGTTAAGCATTTAGCAAGATAAACCACTCTACAGGTCTGACAATTTCCCCCTCATGAATGTGATTTTAAACCTTACCATATTTCCGAGGGTAATAGTACAAACCTTAAGAATATAACTACATTAGGCACATGATTCACATTTTTTAGTTCCAATAATTTGATTATTTTATCATGGGTCCATCCATTACCATAGAAACTTCCATTTAAGTTTAAACCATTCCTAAATGTAAAGCAAGGTTCAGATCCAAAAAGTTGAAATAAGTCAGGGTTTGTCTTTAAAATAAATTTGGATGCGAGTTCCAGCCTTCCTGGAAACAGCTAACAGCTAACAAGTGAACCAACTCAAAATGTCTTTTGGATTTGAAAAAAGTTCTCCAGTAGTCAAACGTTCCCAAAATTTACGATTTATTGTTGAAATAAAACCAAATCAGGAACTGCCAAAAAACAGCTTCAAACACAAACTGCACAATCTACCTAGGTTTCGTCCGTAGACTTCTTCAGAATAAAACACTCCCTCATCTTGCCACTTAAATATCCCCAGTGAAACCAATTAATCAATAAAACAATAATCTCTTAAATAAATCATTCTTACAAAATACACATTTATAAAATACTAATAGAATAAAAGAATAAATGAATAAGTAGAATGACAATGTCTATGTGTTTGTTAACCTTAAATATAGATAAAATATATATATATATATAATGAAAAAAAAAATATATAGATATATATATATATATATATACATGTACATGAATGTGTATAAATATTAGAATAAATGTTGAAATTCTATAATTAAGTAAATGATGAACATCAAATAATGAACATTAAATAATAATGAATATTGAATATTCTATAATAATAAATAATTAATGTATATAATTAATGTTCTATATGTAACACCTGTACAAAATAATTGATTTTGTTTTATTGTGTTTTATTTAGTTTTATTTTATTTTATTTTATTTTATCTGGAGGTGAACCAACTTATGCTTGTATTGAATATTGTTGATATCCATATGTGTATTAAATATTTCTAAAATTGAAAATTAAAAAATTGTCAACATTATAAAACTAATGTATGAAATTCATATAAATATACATCATATTACAGTACATAGATCAACGCCCCTTGATGTTCTTGAGTTTTAAAAGGGGCTTAATACTACAACATTCATTCAGTCCAGGAAAATTATAGGCATTTAAACATATTTGCCATTTTAGTTCACTTATGTCCAAATCTACATCAGTTATTCTCCCTTGTATGTCCTTCACAACTTGGTTAATCACACAAAATTTAAATTCATGATCGCTATTGTCTATTTTGTGCCTTGCCAAAGCATTAGTGGGCTTTAGGTGTTTGATGTCCAACAGATGTTCTTTAATTCTCTCCCTAAAATGTCTGTTGGTTTTGCCCACGTAATATGCTTTACAATTTTGGCACAAAGCCAGGTAAACCACATTGGTTGTATAACAATTATAATGTCCAAAAATCCTAATGTGTGTTCCATTAATAATAATCTTCTCCCCTGTTGTCTTTATGTACTGACAAGTCGAACATCTACCACATTTGTAATTTCCTTTGGGCCTATTTGTGTACATGTTTCTTTCACTATATTCAAATATATTCTTTAAAGATGCATCCTTCCTGTACACATATTGGATTCTACCTGGAAATAGTTGAGCCATATCATAATTCAATTTGAATATCTCCCAATTATTGTTTAGTATATTTTTAATTTTATGTACATTATCATTATAGGTAATAATATATGACAATTTAATCTTAACTTGATTTTGATTGTCATTTCTAATTCTTTGAATTGCATCGTTCGTTAAACCTTCCGTATTCAAAATGGCCCTATATGTACCCAATAATCTTTTACACTTCACTTCCTCATATACATGAGAACATAACTCAGTAGGATAACCTCTGTTAATAAATAGTGTTACTATAAACGACAATTCATCCTGAAAATCCCCATAATCACTAACCATTCTGGCAGCCCTGACCATCTGTCCTTTTATAATGGCTTTCTTCTGATGGTCAGGGTGCCAGCTGTTAAACTGTAAATAGGAATTTGAAAAGGTGGGTTTTCTGTGTATATTAGAAACCAACAACCCATCGTTCATATTTAAAGTTAATTTTACATCCAAATAAGTAATTGATTCAGAATTGATTTCATGTGTAAAATTAAAAAAACAGATAGTATTGTTTATATATTCCAAAAATCTCTTTAAACCACTATCATCACCTTTCCATATAAAGAAAATATCGTCCAAAAAACGACAATATGAATTTATATATGTGTAATGTTCACTATTAAAAACTTTTTTGTGTGATTAACCAAGTTGTGAAGGACATACAAGGGAGAATAACTGATGTAGATTTGGACATAAGTGAACTAAAATGGCAAATATGTTTAAATGCCTATAATTTTCCTGGACTGAATGAATGTTGTAGTATTAAGCCCCTTTTAAAACTCAAGAACATCAAGGGGCGTTGATCTATGTACTGTAATATGATGTATATTTATATGAATTTCATACATTAGTTTTATAATGTTGACAATTTTTTAATTTTCAATTTTAGAAATATTTTAATACATATATGGATATCAACAATATTCAATACAAGCATAAGTTGGTTTACCTCCAGATAAAATAAAATAAAAATAAAATCAAACTAAATAAAACAAAATAAAACAAAATCAATTATTTTGCACAGGTGTTACATATAGAACATTAATTATATATATTAATTATTCAATATTATAGAATATTCAATATTCATTATTATTTAATGTTCATTATTTGATGTTCATCATTTACTTAATTATAGAATTTCAACATTTATTCTAATATTTATACACATTCATGTACATGTATATATATATATATATATTTTTTTTTTTTCATTATATATATATATTTTTTATTCATATTTAAGGTTAACAAATACATAGACATTGTCATTCTATTTATTCATTTTTTTACTCCATTAGTATTTTATAAATGTGCATTTTGTAAGAATGACTTATTCAAGAGATTATTGTTTTATTGTTTTATTGATTAATTGGATTCACTGGGGATATTTAAGTGGCAAAATGAGGGAGTGTATTATTCTGAAGAAGTCTACGGACGAAACCTAGGTAGATCGTGCAGTTTGTGTTTGAAGCTGTTTTTTGGCAGTTCCTGATTTGGTTTTATTTCAACAATAAATCGTAAATTTTGGGAACGTTTGACTACTGGAGAACTTTTTTCAAATCCAAAAGACATTTTGAGTTGGTTCGCTTGTTAGCTGTTAGCTGTTTCCAGGAAGGCTGGAACTCGCATCCAAATTTATTTGGTTTGGAGTATTCCCCTTGGTTCTTTGTCTTTAAAATGTTCTAATTTTTTTCTTACAATAGACTTACCACTAGGTTTAATAAAATCCATGTAGGAATAGTGTACAGCCTACATGGAATGGTACTGTGTCCATATACATGGTTCCCTCTCGGCAGCGCACCATACATATTAATCATGGCCCATTGCTGAGGGAGAGCCATAGGACACAGTTATTGAGTCAGTGTAGGGGGTGTGGTGCTAACTGTGTCAGCAGATGTGCAAAACACTCCTTGCACTGTCCAACCACATTATATCAATATAATTTAATATTATTTTTTATATAAAAAGCAGGTTTGTGCATCACGGCACAGAATGTAGCAAGTGACACATGCCAGACATCCTAAAATAGAAAGCAGGTGTGATTAATTAGTTCTGAAAATTTCAACTTTAAGCATAGCTGAGCAGGTTTATGTGGCATGGCGCAGTGCTCAGCAGTGCCTAAATGTAGCTCAGAGGTATATTTAAGAGTATAGCAGCATTACATAGATCCACATAGCCTAATGGGTAGAGTTACAACCTTATGTGCAGTAGGTGCAGGATTTCAGTACTTAGAAGGGAAATTAAGCATTTATTTTCCAAATGCAAATTATGCAAATTATTTTTAAATCATGATCTGCTGCGTTCAGCTCAGCTCTGTTAAGATCTGCTAAGCCTTGCTAAACACTGCTTAAACAATCTATGTTTATGCACTGCTTGGCACTATTTGGCACCACGTGGCTGTGCTTAGCTGGTTTGCGCACTGCTAAGCACTGCTAAGCATTGCCACTTTAAGCACTGCTCAGCTCAGTTGTGCTGGTTTGCAATGTGCTAAGTGACACACCACAATTTTTAAATATTGACCAGTGGCATGTAAGGGTGGGAAAATAGGCTCTATTAAGCTCACCAGGTGAGAATGCAGCATAACCAGTTGGATTTTGAACTGTGTGGTAACTATGACTGGTGCTGGAGAGGGTACATGCTTCTGGGCACAGTGTGGGCACAGTGGTGGTGCTGGATTCCTGGTGAAAAAAACATGATGACTGGGTGCTGCAAGGAGAGTTCCCAGGCTCAGAGTGGCAAACGACTGGTACTGGCTGGTATGTGAGCTCACCAGTGAGACAGGTATCCCCCGCCTAGTGAGCAGGTCCGTCACCACTATGACGACCTGAAGCATTGAAAGGGGGATCTCATAGCCACCTGGCTCCAAGATGCTTGGGCAGGGTATGTCCACAAGTTTGTAAGTACTGTTACCATTGTTTCACCAATACCTAATCTGAATGTTTGATAGAAAGGTATGCATAAGGGTGTGCATCCCTCCCTACAGGTGCAGAGGAGAGAGTTTGCAATGTTGAGGCACATGTTGGGCGCTTGGCCAGTTTGCACTATGAGTGTGGTGAGTACGGATGTATTTTTCAATCTATAGTCAAATAAGCAAGAAAGATTAAAGGATTATCTGCCAATAGGTGTGTACAGTAAAGATTGTATTGCAATGAATGTGGACATAGACCTGTACTGCAATACATGACTACTGCCAACTGTAGTGCAATAAGCAGGAAAGACTAAAGCATTAATTCTGATAAAGTAAATGAAATAAAGTTTCTACTGCAATAATTATGGAATTACAGCTGTATTGCAACACCTGCATTACATCAACTGCTGTGCAATAACAATTCAAAACTATACCAGTAACTGCATGAATGTACCCTTAATAAAGCTGTGTTGTGCAATATGTGTGTAATTAGGGCTGTTTTGCATGAAATAAATTATGACAACTGCTCTGCAATAAAAACACAAAATAATATGAGTGCCTGGCTCAAGGTATAGCTAATAAAGAGCGTTGTGCAATAACTGTAGATTCAGAGCTGTATTACAAGAAATTAATTATGACACCAGTTCTGCAATAACATATGAAGCAATAGTAATAACACCCAAGGTATATTGTGTATATCAGTATTTTCTTGTTTTAACCATTGCATTTCAGCTATATACATTCAGGCTCTGAGGTATGGTGCTGCAGGCAAGTATAACAATGTAATAGCTGTAGACTGCAATTATACTGTCTGCAACTGTATATGGGTGAGGTAGCCAACCTAATAATCTGATATGGTTTGTAGACTTCACAGATATTTTCACTCGTTAACAATATATTGTGTACACCTGCATTCTATGTAGTAATATATAGGTTACCTAGTATATATTTCTTGCATGAATTTCATGCATGTATGTTCAACTGTCACTGCAGTCTAGTATAATACTGTAGTACTATTATCAGGTCATATATTTGTTAAAGGTAAACATCAGTCAGTTAATAATCAGCAGTCACTCAGTAGCTCAGTTTGTTAAATACTCTATATGAAGTATGTTTTGCGACACACAGACCATGGTTCAAATCCAGTGCCATGTAGTAATAAATATTAATGAATTAGTTACGTATTGATGACAGAGGTTCTTTCCATAGGAAACACAGGTAAATTGGTGAGGTAGCTCATATTATGAGTAAATAATTTGTGTGTTCAGATGTAACAGACTGTTAAAATCAGTGACCAAAAACATGATAATATTGCATAAAATAAAGGCAAAAGGTACAATAATAATAAAATAAAATAAATAAAATGTGTAATCTTGGTATGGCTGTATGCCTGGAGTGTTTATGAAAGGTTGCTGCATTCAACTAATACACGTGTTGCACATGTCCCCTGCATTCACTGCTATTGGGTTCTATCCCCCTGCCTGCCAAAAATAGTACAGCATCAGTCACATATTGATTAAAGATATTTTCTCTCCACAGGATCTAGAGGTAAATGAGTGAGGTAGCTCATATTATGTGTAAATAATTGTGTGTTCAGATGTCGCAGACTGTTAAAATCATTGACCAGGAATGTGATACTACTGCATAAAATAAAGGAAAAAAGTACCATAATAAAAGAAAAGAAATAAAATGCGTAATATTTGTATGGCTGAATGCCTCGAGTGTCTGTGAAAGATTGCTGGAGTTCTATCCCCATGCCTGTGTACATGTCTCTCAAGTGTCACGCTGTCATGGAATGTAATTACTGTTGCATAATCCCTCTGTCACAGTTGTATCATCGACATGATTATGTCAATAGCAAAGTAACAGTACATCAGTGCACATTACACCTTGGTAGTTATAAAGGTCCACCTGATGTGCAAGTGTTCTTTGTAGTTGTGTACCTGCTTGGCCGATATTCTTGCATGTGGATAGCTTGAGAGGTATGTATGTTCTACAGCAGCTATAGGACACTGTTACACATAACATGTTCTATAAATTTTATTTTGGGGCATGTGCTTTATTAGTGTTATGTGGTGCAATGGTTGTATATTAACATATCTTGTTGAATTACGTATGTTATTGGTGTTATGCTGTAACTGTTACTGGCATGCTGTTAATATACTGACTGTTATATTATTTACTGTTGTGTTCCATATAATTTGCATTGAAGTGTGAATGGGTTATTTCCAATGTTCTGGCATGCTGTTATTACTAACAAAATGTTTTGTTCATAACTAACCTGTACACATTTCTATACCTCTGTCACCACAGCACAACAGGGTAGGTTGGTTCCTGCTGAATCACCTACCCTACCTCAGCCAGCTGTGGCAATGGGTACCAGCTCGTCTGGGACCCAGGCCAGTGGTGCCCATTCCACTGGCCCTGCACCACCTTTGGGTGGAACCTCCTCAAGGGACAGGGCCCTTCACCCCAGGAGTGATGGCGGAGGGGAGGTAGTCACCCAAGATCAATTACGAGCCATGGTGTGCAGGATTGTTCATAGGAGCTATGAACAATGCCTGCACTGAATTGAGAGCAGACTCGACAACCTGGTGGGGCCTGGTGGCCCTGGTGGCCAGCCTCCAGCACAGCCACCTTTGAGGCAGTGAAGGAGCAGTGTTGACTGCTCATGAGTGGGGATGTCAGTCATGCTGTTGGCATCTGGAGGAGCATGCATCTCAGATTCCACAACACCCTCCCAATCCAAGGTGTACCCCTCATGTGTCACAGACCACCCCTGTATGCCATCTTGTCTGTCTTGTCTGTATGCAATTTCAACCTCTCCTACCCAACTTACCTCCCCACATATATCTATATATCTTCCCTAATATTCTACTCTCTCCTTATAAAAAATGGACACCTGTCCCACAAAAAAATATAGCCCCATACATAGATCTCCATTTCACACATGTGCCCACTGGACACAACTAATTTGTTCCAATTGGCTTGACAATACAGTTATGTTTTCCTCACCCCTCCCTCTGGGGTTTAAGAGTCCAAATTCATCCACAACATCTGACGAAATGCACAGCTGTCTCTCTACAAGAAATGGAAAGCTATGGTTCCTTCCTACACCCTTCCTGAACATCTCTACCTGCCTTTTAGTATGTTTTTCCCCCTGCTTGCCCCCATTTCACCACTATCCTCTCACACCCCTTTTCTTTTCTTTTTAAATTTTTAGCATGGGTTTGCACAGAGCTAAGTGGTCCAGAGTGATGTGGCACATTGTGCAAACCCACTTAAATGCACTTTAATTTGCCTTAATGATCTTATGTATTTCTTACAGGTTTAGGCACATGTATAAAATAATCACCCCTGCCATGTCTCAAACCTGGGCCCCTATCAACAACAGCCTACTACCCTAAACCACTAGGCCACAGTGATCTGGATTAAAGCAGGTGTTTCCAGCAATACATACTGATTGCCACTGCCAGACTGAAAGCAACCTAACATGAAAATATGGGAGTGTACCTGGCACTCTGATACAAAAATACACCAGTAGACAGCCAAATAGCTAATAATGGCAGTAAGTGAGGCCTGTGATAGCAGGTAAATGTTCCTTTCTACCTGCAACATCTTTAAACACATCTGCTAAGGGATCTATGGCACAGTACATATGTTCAACAGGGACCCTTCTGCAGAACAACTGCCTTGGCTGCCATGCACATACTGATGGATGCAGATAACATGTTTCACAGCCTGTATGTCTGCACATATATCTGGCAACTACACCTGCACCAGCACTGATGCAGTAGCTCAGTGGGTTAAATGCCTTGGATACAGAACATTTTGCCACACACAGTCCTAGGCTTGAATCCATTGTGCTGCATGTCAATTACATTGTTGTGAAGCCAGCAAGTAATGACTGAGTCTTACACTTTTAATCCCCATAGATTACTGCTACTGAATTATCTGCTACCCAATTTTGCAAGTCAAAGGCTTGCAGGTAGGGACACACTGCACATATTCATATGGCCTAACTATATGTTGCCTACTACTCTGTTATTGGCACTCTTACATAACAGATATACCTTAAGCACATTATAACAAACAGCCAACCAGTATAAAAAAAGAGTTTTATTTTCTCTAACATCTCGGCTTAACAGCCTTCAAGAAGGATACTCCTTGAAGGCTGTTAAGCCAAGACATTAAAGAAAATAAAACTCTTTTTTTTATACTGGTTGGCTGTTTGTTATATTGTGCTTCTTCTTTGTGGTTGTGCTTATACCTTAAGCACATGCCTAGATTGGACTGTAAAGGTTACCCCTAGCCTGGCTCTGCTGTAACAACAGGGCTAACACTGCTGCCACAGTTACACATACAGCTTGGTGTCCTCCAAAGTGTTCACACTCCCCCCTATGTGTCCTAGGCTGCAGCTGAAGCATACACAGTTGCATGTTAAGCTAGCTGCTACAGACCTACCATACCTCACAACCCCCTAGAACAACTCTTCCAGAGAAAACCATACATAAGGGGGGCGAAGGTAGGAATATGGACATGTTTAATAGTTTGCCCCTACAAAGATAGTGTTCTGATAAAAAAACAGCTACTGCATTTGCATGCATATTCTGATGGGTATGATGTGTGACACTTACATACCTCTCTCTCCTTACTGACCTCAACCCAACCCATAATGTTTAAAACTGAACCGCTAGATGATCACAATGTCATGGTACACTGGCCAAACATATTAGGCATAACTGTGAACATACCTCACAAATCACAGTAGTGGACAGTATTTGTACCTACCCTCTGTAATGCTGTAGTCTCCACACCTCATTAATTCCCATCTCAAAGACTAAGAAAGGGGCCTAGGCCTACATGAAGGCCTTAAAACTTGCAATATGGTGTCATGTCATTGGCTAATAAAGTGCAACCCAGCTGTTTTGGATGCAATTAGCAAGTCTGAGTCACTGACTGGTGCACAGGCATTTTCCTGGTAATGAGCATTACCTACAAAAGGCAAGCAACTGCCTATGGGGAACAGGTCTGTATGTTGTTTTGCTCACACAGACAATGGATTTGCAATCTATTTGCAGAGGAACACTTCAAAAAAGGATTACTTCCCTCTACCAGGTATGTAATAGATGTTCCCATATAATGGGAAGCAGATGGGAGGATGGTGGTATGGGGATTAGTGAATACATCAGTCGGCCTGTCATACATCCATGCTCTTGAAATGTTGATGATACTCTGCTGTCCGGCTGCTACAGGTGTGCCTCTCAACTGTCCCTGCTTTTAGTCAAATCTCAGGTCTGCCCCTGTTATTCCGTCCTACAATGGTTGGCTGTTGTAGGAAAGCTACTGGAATCTGTGTTAGACATAGTGACACTACGTAAGAGTGTACACTCCTCTAACATCAAATGATGTACTGTAATTCACATCATCTCAGTCTGTCAAGGTCACACATACATACTTCTGACATTGTAAAGGTACCTCTGACTGTCTCTGATGTATTCTGGATAGGCAACTGTTTTCTTGACATTCATCCCTCATTGATTGAGCATTATGGCTAACATACCTGGCAACCCCCTGCAGCAGGGATTCAGGTCATTGCCATAATTAATGGGGGGGACTCAAGCCCAAACTCAGTGACAGAGACTACATATTGGCCATACAAAGAATACATATTGGCCATACAAAGTAATACTATGAATAGACTAACAGATATTACTATAGCATAAATGTTTTCTGAGGGGTCTGGAGTGTGATAGCTAGATTCTCTATTTTCTAATAACAACCATCGATGAATGGCCAACCATTTGTCAGACATCCACATGTTTGTACCAAAAGGACAACATCTATGAGGCACATGTTCAAATTCTGCAAACATCTGTGTAGTGTAGTGAAGTGCTATGATGCCTACAGGGAATATATACTACAGCAGATTTGCATTGCTGTCTGTCGTTGTGGCATATTGGTGTTGCTGGACTGTTCCCATATAGTTGTTTTAATATCACACAGTTATTTGTCTGATAGTGACTGCAAAATATATTAGTGAGACCTTGCCCATAGGGAATACACCACAGTAAACTGCAGTGATGGGTATACAGACATATAGCAGAATTTGTCATGGCACAGAGGGGACATACCCAGCGTTGCTACCATCTTAGTGATAGCTACACATGTAGTGTGTTGATAGACTGTGGGGTATGAAATGTGAGGGAACTGTGGATAGTGCAGGCCATTTTGGTTGTGCAGAGTCTGTACATAGTGGATGTCCATGTATCTGGTCCTGTAATGTCTTTCAGGAACAATGTATCACATGAGGCATGGACCATTCACAGATGTAGAGAATTCTGTTATCCTGGATGGCCTCACACTGCATCATCATATTCTGCTTTCCAGAGTCACCAAAATCTTGACCAGCATGCAGCACTGTCAGGTGACCTTGTCAGGGTGGTTAACCTAATTGGCCAACAGAACAGAATCTACAAGCAGGTCCAAAATCGAGCCACAGATATGGTCAATGCTGCATGTCAAAGGGCAGCTGCTGTGGCCAGGGATCATGCTGCCACCAGTAAAGGGCCTGCAAAAGAACAACCACTCCCAGTCACAGAGAAATTCCTGGTAAACCTAGAATCAACAACCAGCTCCCAGCCATCCATCACCCCATACATCCTGGAGGTGGATGCCACAGTGTCCACATCAGAGGAGTGTCCAGGTAAGCTTATTTTGTTCAGCAGTGTAATACTGTATCAGTCATTGTGGCAGGCACAGCATACCAGTACATGGGTGTCATGTCTATCTGCATTGGGGGAGTTGTTTTAATGCACACATACTCAGAATGTCAGCAATGTAGACAGTATCACACTAGTTACTGTACATGAGGATATACACACATATTATCTTCTAACAATTCAACATTTGGTATTGCTGACAATCCCTCTCCCTCACATTTTCATAGCTCCATCAAATGTGGCCAGAGTCTGTGGTCCTGTACCTGGTAAGTATGATACTGTTGTTTTATAGATTATATATGCCCTAAGAATGTTAAGGACTGCCATTTTTCCCTAGGCACAACTGTTATGCTTAGCCAGAGTAGAAAAGTTGTATGTTTCATTTCAGAGCAGTTAATTACAGTGCATACAATGGGTAATCACAGATGTGTATTTGTGCAAACATTAATATGTTTGCACTTATAGTCATGAACATGTATGCAGCCTGCTATACAGGTGGCAATTACTCCAAGATGCCTGTTCACACACAATAGGGAGATGGTACATTCCTGCGACAATGATACTACAGCAGGCATATTATTCTCAGGATAGGTGTACTGGGTATTATGTGTAGTTCTGTCACATACATTGTCATATTGAGTGGCTCACAGGCATATTGTACTGGCAGCATTCTCCAGCTGTAGCTGATGTGCATGTTATAAAGAGCCTGTCTTGTCTGTATATGTTGTGTGTTTGTGTGTTGCGCAAGGGATTGATGATCAGAAGATGTGTGACTGGTAATGCAGTTGTGGCTCTTAATCTGTATGAGTCTGTGTGGATTACCTTTCATAATAGTGTACATGTGAACAGGGGGGTGGGTTGGAGTCTGTCCCCCTTACATCCTGATGTCAGTGTCCCATCAGACTCTGATGATGATGGTGGTCATAGTCAGGCACATATGGGGCTGTCGGGGACTGAAACTGTCCCAGAAGTTGACATCCCTCTTCTAACCCCATTGCCCCTGCACACAGTCAGTATGCCCACATATACCCAGTCTCCAGAGGCCACAGCTATTGGATAGTCAGATCATGGTAACATTGAACAGGATAATGTGACAACCATGGCATCAATGAGTGTAGACACTGGCCATAGCCAAAGAGCTGGCAATGTTCCACACAGGCAGATTGACAAAGGTAACAGAACGCAATATTAAAACCAGTAAAACACAAGAATTCCATGGACTCCTTGCTCCAGCAATAAGCTTGCCAAACGAATTGGGTCTTAACGCAATTTTATTATTCACAAGCGTTTTCGCCACGCACACTGTCGTGGCTTCTTCAGAGAAATAACAACAAGTATATTGTAAGTCTCATATTTAAAAAGTAAAAAAGGAAGTGATGTCACACCAATTAAAATAATGTTCCTTCTTAACAATTATTTACATAAAATCATTAAAATATCATGAAAACAATATTAACTACTCAAATGAGTATAAAAATTAAATCAAAAGGCTGTAAAATGCAATATACCACATATAATAATTACAATAAAGTATTAAACTAAAAAACAAGAAGGTAAGGGGTAAAGGAGGGGATGAAAAGAAGGACAAAGGTACCATAGGCATAGTATGGTCACCAATAAATATAAACCTAGTTTTATTCTAAAAAGGGAAAACATGTAACCCAAAATATATTCACTAGACCCACTATTGTAAGTAACTCCTCATTTTCAATACTGCAGATGTATTGCAGTTCTCATTCAGGCCAGGGTATCGGAAGGCATCTGTTCTAAGCTGCCATTCTAATTCACAGGTTTCAAGCATAAGTGGAATAGGGCCCCCCCTAAAAGTGGCTTGTACCTGGTCAATAGCCATGAATGAAAAGCTATGGCCAGGTTGATTAATGGTGTGTTTGGCTAGTGCGTTACTGTCGTTCCTATTTTTAATCGCGTACAAGTGTTCGTAAATATGATCTCGTAATCTGCGATCGGTCTTTCCTATATAAAAAGAAGGACAACAGTCGCACAAAGCCACGTAGATAATAGATCTACTCTCACAATTCAGTGGAAACCTAATTGTGAATTTTTTATCACCTATGTTAAAAGTCTGGCCTGATCTAACTTTGTGGCACCTATTACAAAAACCACATGGGTACATACCCATCCTTTTATTAAAAAACTTACTAGAGAAGTCCCTTTGTAGAAGTTCTTTAAGGTTACTGTTCCTTTTAAATACAAATCTTGGGACCAGTCCAAGTTTCTCAGTAAGATTAGGACTACTCAGAATAAAGTCCCAGTTCTTCCGTATAATTGAGACAATTACATTAGAGTCCAAACTATAAGTAGTAATATAACTCAAAGAGGGGTCAAAACCGGTAGTTGTGCTGGACCTACCCTCTACAGAATTAGTAATACAGTTAGAGAGAGGTGACGTCTCCTGAATGGACCTAGTTTCAACAATAGGATTGCCCTTGGAAAGAATGGCCTTATAAAAGCCATTCGTCCTCTTCATGTCAACTTCCATGACCAACTCGTCAATCAGTTGTGTCGGGTAACCTCTATTGAGAAACATATTCGACAAGAAATTACACTCATTATGAAAATCTTCCAAGGTACTGCACATCCTCGCCGCTCTAACCAGCTGTCCCTTAACAATAGACCTTTTTTGTTTAAACGGGTGGTGGCTAGAGAAGTGAAGAAGGGAATTGCAGTACGTTGGTTTTCTATAGAGTCTTGAGACAAAGCCATGACACTCAATGTTCTTTGAGAGTTTCACGTCCAAGTAATCAATGTCCAGTGTAGAAAACTTGTACGTGAATTTAAGGAAATCCGTAGTACGGTTTATTGTGTCTACAAATATACTGGCTTCAATACTGTCACCTCTAAAAAGCAGAAAAATATCATCAAGATATCTCGTGTAATATTGAACAGGTCTCATCAGTTCTGGTGAGGAAAAAAGGAAGTGTTTTTCCCAATACCCCATAAAGAAGTTAGCCACAGAAGCACCACAAGGGTAGTAGACAAGAAGTATTTTCTACAGAAACAAGGAGTAGCCATGGGCTCCCCTTGTGGTGCTTGATGATATTTTTCTGCTTTTTAGAGGTGACAGTATTGAAGCCAGTATATTTGTAGACACAATAAACCGTACTACGGATTTCCTTAAATTCACGTACAAGTTTTCTACACTGGATATTGATTACTTGGATGTGAAACTTTTGAAGGATATTGAGGGTCATGGCTTTGTTTCAAGTCTCTACAGAAAACCAACATACTGCAATTCCTTTCTTCACTTCTCTAGCCACCACCCTTTTAAACAAAAGAGGTCTATTGTCAAGGGACAGTTGGTTAGAGCGGCGAGGATGTGCAGCACCTTGGAAGATTTTCATAAGGAGTGTGATTTCTTGTCGAATATGTTTCTCAATAGGGGTTACCCGATACAACTGATTGACGAGTTGGTCATGGAAGTTGATACAAAGAGGATGAATGGCTTTTTTAAGGCCATTCTTTACAAGGACAATCCTATTGTTGAAACTAGGTCCATTCAGGAGGTGTCACCTTTTTCTAACTGTATTACTAACTCTGTAGAGGGTAGGTCCAGTACAATTACTGGTTTTGATCCCTCTTTGAGTTATATTACTACTTATAGCTTGGACTCTAATGTAATTATTTCAATTATACGGAAGAACTGGGACTTTATTTTGAGTAGTCCTACTCTTACTGAGAAACTTGGGCTGGTCCCAAGATTTGTATTTAAAAGGAATAGTAACCTTAAAGAACTTCTACAAAGGGACTTCTCTAGTAAGTTTTTTAATAAAAGGATGGGTATGTACCCATGTGGTTTTTGTAATAGGTGCCACAAAGTTAGATCAGGCCAGACTTTTAACATAGGTGATAAAAAATTCACAATTAGGTCTCCACTGAATTGTGAGAGTAGATCTATTATCTACGTGGCTTTGTGTGACTGTTGTCCTTTTTTTTATATAGGAAAGACCGATCACAGATTACAAGATCGTATTTACGAACACTTGTACGCGATTAAAAATAGGAACGACAGTAACGCACTAGCCAAACACACCATTAATCAACCTGGCCTTAGCTTTTCATTCATGGCTATTGACCAGGTACAAGCCACTTTTAGGGGGGGGCCTATTCCACTTATGCTTGAAACCTGTGAATTAGAATGGCAGCTTAGAACAGATGCCTTCTGATACCCTGGCCTGAATGAGAACTGCAATATATCTGCAGTATTGAAAATGAGGAGTTACTTACGATAGTGGGTCTAGTGAATATATTTTGGGTTACATGTTTTCCCTTTTTAGAATAAAACTAGGTTTATATTTATTGGTGACCATACTATGCCTATGGTACCTTTGTCCTTCTTTTCTCCTCCTGTTTTCATCCCCCCCCCCTCCTTTTACCCCTTACCTTCTTGTTTTTTAGCTTTAATACTTCATTGCAATTTATATGTTGTATACTGTATTTTACAGCCTTTTGATTTAATGTTTATACTAATTTGAGTATTTAATATTGTTTTCATGATATTTTAATGATTTTATGTAAATAATTGTGAAGAAGGAACATTATTTTAATTGGTGTGACATCACTTCCTTTTTTACTTTTTAAATATGAGACTTACAATATACTTGTTGTTATTTCTCTGAAGAAGCCACGACAGTGTGCGTGGCGAAAACGCTTGTGAATAATAAAATTGCGTTAAGACCCAATTCGTTTGGCAAGCTTATTGCTGGAGCAAGGAGTCCGTGGAATTTTTGAGATTGACAAAGGTGCTTGAAGGAGGAATCCTGCCCATCTATCTCCTGTCACGGGTGTCAAATCACGGGTCACTTACAGCATGTTTTGGGCCATCATGGAGGTGCAGGCATGTACCAAATGCAAAACCAGATGGATGCTCAGGATTATGGATGCAGCACAGGCTGACATCTGTGACTGTCTTCACCACATTGGCGATGCCAGGGATCATTTCACTGATGTAGTGGACAGAAGGTGGGCTGAGATAGTGTCTGCTTTTGCTTGCACATTGTATGTGCTGGAAAATCTGGTTTGAATAGGGCATCAAGCACTTGGACATAGGTCAGCAACACCATCTGCTGAGAGTCCACGTGGCTGTGCGCAGGCACGGTCCTGTAGTGGCAGTACCTCCAGCGCTACAGAGGAAGTGTGCTGTCCACACCACAATGTGGCAGACCATGGGCGCGTGGTCCTGGGTGGTCCAGTGGGGGACACAGCCCCAGCAGACAGCAGTCACCATCAGCAACTAGCACCGTATCTGACCTTGGACATGGTGGTGCCAGTGCCACTCCTGACAGAGCAAGTTCCCGTGTTCATGGCTGAAGATGGTGAACTGTCCACTCTGCCATGTATGGTCCACAGCTGTCCAACATACACATTTGTAAGGCTAGCACAGAATTTGAATGTGTACTTGCAAACCCTCAAACATCACTGTCACATGTAGGTCACCAACAGACACAAACGGCACCTCTCCATGGCCCATCTAACCAGGACCCCTTCCTGACTCATACACATGCTGTCATCTGTATGGCACAGCCTAGGCCTCTGACACCTCCACACCACACCCTGTCCATGTGATGATACCTGTGCCACAGCCCTGCCATCCATGCCATTGATACCGGGACATGAACATATATATCTGAACAGGGTGACTATATTACTTTCAATGTACTTGTGTAGTGCAGTATTGTTATGCCATGGCAGGTGTTATGAATCACGACAGGTACTGTGTGCTGGCATGTGTCATTACTAAACAGCAAACCTTGTGTATCTTAGTTGAATGATGTTAGACTGGTGGTAGTGTCACAGAGTGACAGGTGTATCACGGGCCTGTGTATTTTTCTGTTCCAGGGGTTTGAATGGTTATTCTATGGACACATGGTGGCAGTACAGTGGCACAGGTTGACATGGCAGCACAGCAGAAATATGACATCAGCAAGGTATGGCAGTATTCGTGCATGGTCCCCTAGGTGCATATGTATAGAAGAACATGTCTGGGACAATGGAGGCAGCCAGCCTAATTACGCATTCATACTTTGTGACAAGGTCCGCAATCCTTAATACATGTCACCTGAGTTTTCTGAACGTACAAACCTCATGGTAGTAGACATCAGTTATACTTGTGTAGATGAAGGCAATATAGAACTAGGAGCTTGTCACAGGACTGTAAAATACATAACCATTGCACAGAAATAGCCCATATGGGGATGTTCATAGTGATATATCTGTACCCACATACACAAACACACACAGTTGGCTGGTGTGAGATTAAAACCCCTAAATATTTACTATTACACAATATAGCTTGCAATACTTATCACATGCACCACAGGAATTACTTGAAATTAGATTGTCAGCCAGTGCTGATAAGATGGATGACATCAGCAGTCTTTGTAAAAGAGGCCATTATAGAGGCCAGCAGGTAGTCACAGGGCCTTAAAATGTATAAACATTGCACAGAGATAGGCATGTCTCTATTGCTGCAAGGGGAGATATGTGCGCACACACACACACACACACACACACACACACACACACACACAGTTTCCTGTTGTGAGATTAAAACCCCTACCTATTGAGTAATGCACACTACAGCTCACGGTACTTACTGCATGCGTGACACATTATGTGTGTTGCATTTGTAGATGCAGCCACAGTACTTGTGGCATATGTGAAGTGGCCTTGTATTACACAGCATGTGTGACCTGCAGAATGATCCAGCATGATGCTGTTAATGTGTGTAGTGTCACAGGAGTGGGATACCTGTTAATACCCCTTCTATGTGTGTAGAGTTATTAGTGTGGGCATGTCTGGCTGGTTGCAGTTTGATAGGTGGAAAATTGGCCAGGGCCAATATGACCTGTCCAAGGCATATGTTGCAAACATTGCACATTACACTACCTGCTCACCATTGTCTGTCTATAGGGTGACAATCCACAGGCACAGGGTTCTGTGGGTGACTGGATTATGTTCTTTTTTGGGCTTGGTCTGTTACCATCAAAAAACTGTTGAGATGTGCAGGTGCCATATAACCCCAGCTTTCTGTATGTAAGTGGGGACATTCGTACACCCCCCCCAACACACACACACACACACACATATATATATATATATATATATATATATATATATATATATATATATATATATATATATATACACACACACACACACACACACACACACACACACACACACACACACACACACACACAGGTGTATAGCACAGATGTCAACTTAACTATTGCTGTGTGTGCCTTATATAAATGTGTTATGTAGATATATGTGAAGAGTCTATATCAGTCTACATATTATATATATATATATATATATATATATATATATATATATATATATATGTATATATATATATATATATTGTTAACATTTCTTTCTCGCTCAATCTCTCTCTCTCTCTATATATATATATATATATATATGTGTGTGTGTGTGTGTGTGTGTGTGTGTGTGTGTGTGTGTGTGTGTGTGTGTGTGCCACATACTGATAGATAGGGTAAGCATGTGTGAGGGGGATAGGGGGAGACATGCATAGCTCTCTGTATTCACAGACATATTTCCACATAGCTGCTGTTTGGGTGGAAGAGGCAACAGACGTGGGCTCAAGGTCGCTAAGTGTAGGAGCATGCCCAGTGTGACTGTCAGTACTTACAGGTGACTCCAGGCCAGAGCTTTCTGTACTCTAGTCCAGGAGTTTGTGTGCTACACACCATTGGCTGCCGCACCTGTTTCCACAGTCCAGCATCTCCATGATATTTTGTCCAAGGCATTCGCCGGCTGCTTGTTGAACATAATATGTGACTCATACTTATCAACTGTACAGATTGTAATAGACTGTATAGAGTTTTGCATAATATTTTTGGTATGTTTTACATAGCATTGTCATTCTCTGGAACATTAGTGGCAAATCATTCTAGATTTAAGTTAGCAAATCATGACAGACATTTGAGTGTCTGACTCCATACACATCAGGAGATTCATGCTACTGCAAGAGCTGTTATTCTATCAACCTTCTACATTTGTCTGGGCAATAGTTAATACTTGTTCTTATATTTGGGCCTTTGTCCCACTATTATTCATGGCTTTGTCCAGATTTCCTGCTCTATGTGGTTGAGAGGTACGATGTGACTGGAGTACATGACGTAACACCAATCACAGGGTGACAATCTTCATACCTTTCACTGTACATATTTTTGCAGAATGTCCAGTATTCTGCCCCATATGTCTGCTCATTTCCAGTATTATAGTATAAAATGCAGCCCACTGGCTTGTTGTAAGTACTGACACAGTTAAGTGATGACCTTTACATCCTGCAGCTAATCTGACCTGTTGCAGCTTGCTGTTATACTAGCCACCTTCTAGGTTACTCATAGCATGTATAATGTCTGTAGGTTTGGCCCACTGTCCCCCCATTTTTTTGGCTTTGTCCAGCTTTCTCACAGTAACAGATTGCGGTGTTATGACAGTCTGTGGTACTCCTACTATACGAGTAACTCACATGCAAAAATTGTAGATGCTGCCAGCTTTGAACCCTAAACACCATCACTCAAACTAATATCCTTAGCCCAGTGAGCCACATCAGCTGCCAAAAAAAGAGGTTTAATTCCTCACATTATCGACAGCATATGGACATGCACTGACCTCTGCGTTTTGTGAGAAATACAATATATGGCCAGGTTTTATGACACAGCCCTGGAAATGGTGTGGTCTGCTGATCATAGGATCATAGGAGGTCACTAGGCTAATGGCCCTGGGGCCCTTACAACCCCAGCCAAGAGTTTATCCCAAAAAAAGAAACCAGTCAGCACCTGTCTCCCCTGTCAATGAGGGACAAAGGTGAAACCCCTGGGACAAATTTATGGTTTCCCATCCCCTCATCAAGGTTGTATTTGAAAAGGGTCAGTGAGGTACTCTGTTTGACATGTATGGGAAGTCTATTCCAAAGATGTGGCAGCCTCTGGGGGACAAATCTGTCTCTCCAGCAGGTTTTGTTGATGTCGTATATTAGATTTAAGCCTATCAAGTGGGTAATACATGAGGAGTTAGGCTTACGGATATGGAGCATCTCCAGTAGGGCAGGGTCTGACATTGCCTTGTATCCGAGACACAGATCACCTCTGAGCAATCTGCATGATACCAAGTAGAGTGATAGTGATTTAAGCCTGTCCACATAGGATAGGTGTTGTAGGCCATGGATTCTTTTTGTGAGGTATTTCTGTGGCCTTTCCAGTTAGTGCAGGTGTTTGGAGAAGTACATACCAAATAGGCATTATACTCAATTATAGGGCTAATAAGGGAGGAGTACTGAGAGGTAATAACTTCCTTTTTTCTGGTCAGTAGTGGCACCACCTTTGTGCAAAGGGATGACAATGGCAGTTCTCCAATCTTCTGGAATGAAGCCTATAGTTAGGCTGTGGTTGAATAGAGTGCTCAATGGCGAATCTAGTTCTTACTGGAGATGGTGCAGAATACAGCCTGGGATACTATCAGGTCCCATGGATGCTGTGTTCTTTGCCTTGGATAGGGCCTTTAACACTTGTTCTACAGAGATGTGAGGTATGGGACAAGTATCGGAGATGTCAACTGGGCCTTTGGGTAGCGATAAGGGGGTGAGGTTTGCACTGAACCTATCAGCCAGCAGGTTGACTAAGTCAGCAGGATCAGTGTAACTGGCACCATAAGGACTAGTTCGGAACAAGCCTGGGCTTTGCCATGGAGGTTCCTAACGTAATTGAAGAAGGACTTGTGGTGTCCCTTCATTTTGGAGGCTAGTTTCAACTCATAATTGGCTTTGAAGCTTTTCACTAGTGATCTAATTTGCTTGTTGAGGCAGAATAGGGAGTTTTTCCAATTTGGAATTTGTTCCTTTTTACCCTTGGACAACAGTTTCTTCCTTTTGTTATAAAGCCTGTTGATAGAGGATGTCCACCAGACAGGTTTCTGCTTCCTTGAGAAGCAGATTTTAGTTCTGTTGGGTATGGTTGAGTCACTGGTCTACTATTCAGCATAGTTGTCTGCATCGTCTGAGGGGGCAGTGGTGTGAAGCTGCTTATACCCTCCTTTAGGAGGTTGTAGTCAGCTTCTGAGAAGTTTTTTTTGCCTGGTTATGGCTGGGGAGGGGATGGGTGAGATAGAAACTTTGAATGAGACAGACCGATGATCTGATCTCAACAGAGAAGAACATACTATGAGAGTGGTGCAGCAGTCGCCCATGTTGGTGAGAACCAAGTCCAGTATGTTATCTCCCCTTCTGGGTGATATGACCAGCTGATCTAGTGCATTAGAACTGATGAATTCAAGGAATCGTTGGGTGAGTGTATTAATGTAGGAATAGTTCACCCAATCTATGGTGGTTAGTTGAAGTCACCAAGGATCAGGATGTTAGTGGGTACCTTAAAGGAGTAAAGTAGGTCCAGATGGGAGTTGTGGGTATCCTGAGACATGGAGAGGGGTCTATAGCTGGCTATAACTTGGATGGGTGTCTTGCCAACTGTCAGTTGCACCTGAAGTAATTCTAGTGCATCATGTTGGTAAACCAGTCTGGAGGTGTGCCTGTCCTTAATGAAGATAGAGACTTCTCCACTCTTAGTTTTTCTGACCTCATTTTGGGGTCAGAAGGTGTGGATTGAGGTATAGCCTGGTATGGCAGGGGTGCTGTCTGCAGCCCTGAACCAAGTTTCCATGACTGCACAGACATCAGCATCTACCAATGTGAGGAGAGCCTCCAGTGAGTGCATTTTCAGATTAAGGCTCCGAGCATTGAGTAGCATGACCTTCTATTTGCTTTTTGATAGATCTTTTATGTTGGAAGATTTTTCTTTGGGACATGGCCTAAAAAGGACACAAATGGGGAGGCAATAGCTTTGGCCAAGATCTGGAGCCTTAGGGGTGGCAGTTGGAGGCCATCTCTGGCAAAGCATTGTGGCCTGTCAACCATGTCATCCAGGCAGACAGATACTGGATCCCCTTAGAAAGACACCAGAAACTAAGCAATTGTTGAAGTTAATCTTTTTTTTGCTATTGTGGTATCATTCTTGGTGAAGGTAGGATGCTGCTTAGGGCTATGGTCATACCTGCCTGTAGTACATACTCTGAGAGCTCAATCATGTCTCTCTTCATATAGTCCAGGGATGTCTGTCTCAAGTCGTTCACACCAACACTAACAATGACAGAGTCATACTTGTACCTGTTGTGAAGAGACATGAGTGCGTGTGTGATGTGGCAATTCTAGTGCCTGACAAACAGCTGAGCATGACCTTCTCCTTGTTGAGCCTGGAGAGGGGGACATTGGTGTGTCTCACTATTGAGTTGCCAATGACTAGTATGTTTGGTTTATTGTTATGCCTTGTGGGCTGCATTGGTTTATTGTTTTGCCTAATGGGCTGTGTTTGTAAGACCCTGGTGTGCTGACTACTTTGTGTGATGTAATTGGTGTTGTGTGTGGTATGTTTGTGAGCGTGTTTTGGGGGTCTCTGTTGTTTAGGTATGTTTTTGTTGAGGGCCCCTGCATAGGTGGGTATGTGGCTCTGTGATGTGAGTGGTGTGGTGCTTGTACTGGCAATCTCCTCTTTTATATCCTTGCAAACATACTGCTACTGCAGTTGTATGGGAACACTGATGTGTTGGGGATAGGGGACCCTGTCGTGTATCTGTCCTATGACCCGACTGTTTGGCATTTCACTTGCATAATGCAGTGGGGTTTCCAGCCATGTGACCTAATGAATATTATGGGGCACTCATTATTGGATAGAGTACCTGTTATCCCAAGTGGCTGTTAGATCTCTGCAAGTTGCCCAGTATCCCACTGTATTCCCTTGCATACATCCAGCAGGTTCATACATATGTTACCATAGTCTAGTACCCCATACATGGGCTGTATAGGAGAGTGACTTACCTTGCAAATGCAGCAGTTGAGAGACCTGTGTTTCAGGGCTGACTCTGTCTGATGCACATAGTACCCAGCCAATAAATGGTTAGGTACAGGTTGTGTGGGTTGCCTGGCATCAGTTTTAATATATGTATGTGAGTTGGAGTGAGGTGTCAGTCTATATGGCCCTAGGTTGTCAGTGCATGTGCTATTCATTGTCTCTTAGCCAAGGCCAGGGCATAATGGGCACGCTACATCTGCTTACAGGGATAATCTTATGGGGCTCCTCCTCTGAGTCCCTCTGTGGGTGTGGCTGTGGTGACCTGGGCACTGGTGGGGGGGGGGTTGTGTAGCCCTTCCCTTTGCTGATCCTGCTGCAGTGTTTCCACAGGATCATATAGCGTAGCATGGCACATACTGTGAACATCTATGCACATGTGGCTGGAGAGTATCGCAGGGCTCCACCAGATATAGCAAGGCACCGGAACCATGACTTGTACAGACCAAACACATTCTCTATGATGTTGCTAGCTTTTGCATGTGCCTCATTATGGCATTTTTTGGTAGGTGTGTGTGCATTTTTCATGAGTGTCATCATCCACGGTTCCAGTGCATAGCCAGCATCCCTCAGTAGATGGCCATACAGGATGCATCCCCTAGTAAACATCTGATACAGCTATGATGCATGCCAGATATGGGAGTCATGATAACTGCCAGGGCTTCCAGCACAAACATTCATAATAATGCCTTGGGCACTGCACATGACCTGTCAGTTGAGGGAGTGATATCCCTTGAGGTTGACATAGACTCTACCCTCCTCACTGGCTAGTACTTTGATGTGTACATGAGTGCAATCTAGCGCATCCAGTACTTCAGGGTAGTTTGCTTCATCAGAGAAGTGCTGCATATTGCTGGCTCTCACCTAAGCATTGAGGGAAAAATATATATTCTCACTGGCATGTGGTAGCATGGCATCCAGGAACTGGTGGAGTATCCTGGATGCAGATGCCTGTGAAACCCACATCATGTCCCCAGTTCATCTTTGGAATGTCCCTGTCACTAGTATCCTAAGGGCTACACATAACTTTGTTTTTACTAGGATGGGTTCCCCCTCTGTTGTCAGGCACCTAGCTAGGATAAACAATAGTTGTCTGAATGCTAGACTACTAGATGCAGATAACAGTATGAAGAAATTTCACTTTGCATGCCACAGATGCTATGCAACACAAGCCTAGTTTGTGTAATCCACAAGTAGTATGCAAGCAGTCATGTTTAAAACAGACATCAGCTGTGGCTCATATAATAAGTGTTGTGATCTACAATATGTAAGAGTAGTTAGGCAGGGATTCTAATTTCACTGCAGGCCACTTGGTTTGTGTGTGTGTGCATATGTACCCCCTCCTGCAACCCAACTGAGAATCCCTCATTGACTATGAAACTGCAATAGTTCTGCACTTTTTTGCCCTGTATGTTGCTGCCAGTTTCCAAACTGCCCTTTTCTACAAGGCCTGCTGATGTAATTGAACTTAAGACTACCAGCTGCCATTGCAAGGTTAGATTTAAGCTGTATCACGTGCGATAAGTACTGCGATCTGTAGTGTATAAAACTAGATAAGTAGGGGTTCTAAGCTCTTTCCGGGCCACTCAGTGTGTGTATCTCTGTACTACACAAATCTGATCACCTCAGTAACTTATAAAGAGATAGGGATTTGCAGTATTTTGGTTGTAACAGGTGATGTGGGCCACTAAATGCCTGACTACAATTAGGCCTTCTGATGTCATCAAGTATGAGATGTCCTAAAGAGATAGTAATAGCAGACTTGAGGTGTAGCACATACGTCATGTACTGTGATCTGTAGTGTGTACCGTTAGATGGGGAGGCAATAGCTTTGGCCAAGATCCGAGGCCTTAGGGGTGGCAGGGCGAGGCCATCTCTGGCAAAGCATTGTGGCCTGTCAACCATGTCATCCAGGCAGACAGATACTCGATCCCCTTAGAAAGACACCAGAAACTAAGCAATTGTTGAAGTTAAACTTTTTTGTTGCTATTGTGGTATCATTCTTGGTGAAGGTGAGATGCTGCTTAGGGCTATGGTCATACCTGCCTGTAGTACATACTCTGAGAGCTCAATCATGTCTCTCTCTTCATATAGTCCAGGGATGTATGTCTCAAGTCGTTCACACCAACATTGACAATGACAGAGTCATACTTGTACCTGTGTGAAGAGACATGAGTGCGTGTGTGATGTGGCGGATTCTAGTGCCTGACAAACAGCTGAGTATGACCTTCTCCTTGTTGAGCCTGGTGAGGGGGACATTGGTGTGTCTCACTATCGAGTTGCCAATGACTAGTATGTTTGGTTTATTGTTATGCCTTGTGGGCTGCATTGGTTTATTGTTTGGCCTAATGGGCTGTGTTTGTGAGACCCTGGTGTGCTGACTACTGTGTGTGATGTGATTGGTGTTGTGTGTGGTATGTTTGTGAATGTGTTTTGGGGGTCTCTGTTGTTTAGGTACGTTTTTGTTGAGGGCCCCTGCATAGGTGGGTGTGTGGCTTTGTGATGTGGGTGGTGTGGTGCTTGTACTGGCAATCTCCTCTTTTATATCCTTGCAAACATACTGCTACTGCAGTTGTATGGGAACACTGATGTGTTGGGGGTAGGGGACTCTGTTGTGCATCTGTCCTATGACCAGACTGTTTGGCATTTCACTTGCATAATGCAGTGGGATTTCCAGCCATGTAGCCTAATGAATATTATTGGGCACTCATTATTGAATAGAGTACCTGTTATCCCAAGTGGCTGTTAGATCTCTGCAAGTTGCCCAGTATCCCACTGTATTCCTTTGCATACATCCAGCAGGTACATACATATGTTACCTTAGTCTAGTACCCCATACATGGACTATATAGTAGAGTGACTTGCCTTGCAAATGCAGCAGTTGAGAGACCTTGTTTCAAGGCTGACTCTATCTGATGCACATAGTACCCAGCCAATACATGGTTAGGTACAGGTTGTGTGGGTTGCTTGGCATCAGTTTTTAATATATGTATGTGAGTTGAAGTGAGGTGTCAGTCCATACGGCCCTAGGTTGTTAGTGCATGTGCTATTCATTGTCTCTTGGCCAAGGCCAGGGCATAATGGGCACGCTACATCTGCTTGAGATAATCTCATGAGGCTCCTCCTCTGAGTCCCTCTGTGGGTGTGGCTGTGGTGACCTAGGCACTGGTGGGGGGGGTTGTGTAACCCTTCCCTTTGCTGATCCTGCTGCAGCTGTTTCTACAGGATCATATAGTGTAGCATGGCACATACTGTGAACATCTATGCACATGTGGCTGGAGAGTACCACAGGGCTCCACCAGATATAGCAAGGCACCGGAACCATGACTTGTACAGACCAAACACATGCTCTATGATGTTGCTAGCTTTTGCGTGTGCCTCATTATGGCATTTTTCCGTAGGTGAGTTTGCATTTCTAATGAGTGTCATCATCCACGGTTCCAGTGCATAACCAGCATCCCTCAGTAGATGGCCATACAGGATGCAACCCCTAGTAAACATCTGGTACAGCTGTGATGCATGCCAGATATGGGAGTCATGATAACTGCCAGGGCTTCCAGCACACACATTCATAATATTGCCTTGGGCACTGCACATGACCTGTCAGTTGAGGGAGTGATATCCCTTGAGGTTGACATAGACTCTACCCTCCTCACTGGCTAGTACTTTGATGTGTACATGAGTGCAATCTAGCGCATCCAGTACATCAGGGTAGTTTGCTTCATCGGAGAAGTGCTGCATATTGCTGGCCCTCACCTCAGCATTGAGGGAAAAAGATATATTCTCACTGGCATGTGGTAGCAAGGCATCCAGGAACTGGTGGAGTATCCTGGATGCAGATGCCTGTGAAACCCACATCATGTCCCCAGTTCGTCTTTGGAATGTCCCTGTCACTAGTATCCTAAGGGCTACACATAACTTTGTTTCTACTGGGATGGGTTCCCCCTCTATTGTCAGGCACATAGCTAGGATAAATAATAGTTGTCTGAATGCTAGACTACTAGATGCAGATAACAGTATGAAGAAATTTCACTTTGCATGCCACAGATGCTATGCAACACAAGCCTAGTTTGTGTAATCCACAAGTAGTGTGCAAGCAGTCATGTTTAAAACAGACATCAGCTGTGGCTCATATAATAAGTGTTGTGATCTACAGTGTGTAAGAGTAGTTAGGCAGGGATTCTAATTTCACTGCAGGCCACTTGGTTTGTGTGTGTGTGTGCATATGTACCCCCCCTGCAACCCAACTGCGAATCCCTCATTGACTATGAAACTGCAATAGTTCTGCACTTTTTGGCCCTGTATGTTGCTGCCATTTTCCAAACTGCCCTTTTCTACAAAGCCTGCTGATGTCATTGAACTTAAGACTACCAGCTGCCATTGCAAGGTTAGACTTAAGCTGTATCATGTGCGATAAGTGCTGTGATCTGTAGTGTATAAAACTAGATAATTAGGGGTTCTAAGCTCTTTCCAGGCCACTCAGTGTGTGTATCTCTGTACTACACAAATCTGATCACCTCAGTAACTTATAAAGAGATAGAGATTTGCAGTATTTTGGTTGTAGCAGGTGATGTGGGCCACTAAATGCCTGACTACAACTAGGCCTGCTGATGTCATCAAGTATGAGATGTCCTAAAGAGATAGTAATAGCAGACTTGAGGTGTAGCACATGCGTCATGTACTGTGATCTGTAGTGTGTACCGTTAGATAGGTAAGTGTTCTAATATACATGCAGCCAACCTGCAGTCTGTGTGTGCTGTGCTATGTCCTGTAAACAATAAGTGGAAGTGGTGCTATCCTCAAAGTTGCCAGGTTTGTGTGTTTGTGGTTGTTACAGAATTATACATCAGCTTATGGAATCATAAGATCTTTGAACTTTAATAGCATAATGGCCCTACCGCCCTCATAATCCTAGCCAAATTTATACCCTTATTTACATGATTAGCACATATTGCCCCTGCCCAGAAGGGACATAGGCAGAAGCCCTGTGGTGAAATGACGGTCACCCAGACAATCATACAGATGGCATCTGTTGAGGTCCACTGAGGTGCTCTGTTTACCATTAGGCAGAATTCTGTTTTAAAGATGTGTTAAAGTCTGCTAGACAGATCTCTCCCATCTGCATGTATTACTAATGTCACATACTAGGTTAATGTCCTTGGAGTGAGTAATCCATGTGTCATACCACCTACAGAATTGTAGCATTTCCAAACAAGCAGTGTCACACATTACCTTGTATGCAATGCAGAGATCACATCTGAATAGTCTATATACCATAGGCTACAATGACCACTAATTTCAGACAAAGACCATTGAACAGATACTAAAGATGTGAAGTTTTCTTGTGAGGTACCATTGTGTTGTGTGCAATTGCCCATAGTGCTTGGAAAGGTACAGTACCAAATTGCCACTGCACTCAAATATTGGCATGCTGAGGGAAGAGCACATGGGAGTTGAGTATGTCAGTTTTCGATGACTGTGCCCTCATTATGCCATATGATCCCCATCTTACCACTGTGGAGACATGGTGATCTCAGGTACTTTAGGTGTAAACCTGTGTGGACAGACCTGTGTGTCAAGGTCTATCACCCCTGAGTATGTACATCACATGTTGTGACTGATGTGCTACTTACCAGGAACATAGGTGCTAATGATGGAAATGATACTACATATATATTTACATGGAGTTTACAGCCAGCAGTTTATCAACAGGCATTTGTTCACCAATACCTTCTTGTAGGATATTGACATAACTCACAGAGTCTATGGCCACTCACAATTTGCAGGCATTAGCCAACATTGTCAACCACATATAGTCAGTATTCATTTGTATTGTGGTTAAATGGATCCCAAGTAGTACAAGGACCCAGATCTGAGCCCTGTTGAACACTGCTGCTTACAAATCAGCTTTTGGAGGTGGATTTCCCTATTTTGAGTATGTATACCATCCATGAGCCACTGAATCACCCCTATAATTATATTACCATTGATGCCTACATGGGTGCGTTTGTCAATAATGCCTGAGTAGGGGATAGAGTCACATGGCTTGGGTACATCCAGGGGTTGCATGCCCTGATGTCCCCTCACCGAGGTCCTTGTTGACTACCTTGGACATGTCCACCATATTTAACTGCCATAACCTCCTTGTCAAACATCCAAGCTGTGTACAGTCAACTGTTTGCAGATCACATATATGTTTGCTGATTAGCTGTATGATGATTTGTCTCATGAGCATACAGATATGGCTACTCAGGTAAATAGGTGTATAGTTCTGGTGGTTGGTAGACGCATCACCTTTGTGCAAGGGGATAACGGTTACCATTGTCCAGTCAGCTGGGATGCAGCCAGTGCTTACAGTATGAGTGCAAGGAGTTCCCAATGGTGTTAGTAATCCTTGGTGGATCCCATGTAGGACACAGCGTAGGATGTTAGCATGTCCATTAAATGCTGTATATCTCCCATAGAGAGGACAGTCATGACCTCCTCTGTAGATATGGAAGGTATGGGGCAGGTTATATGAATGTCATATGGCACATGTGGTGGGGACAGGAGAGTGAAGTTGACACAGAACCTGTGAGACAACAGGTTAGCTAGGAGTACAGACCTGTTATATGTGGTGTCATTATGTACGAGTTCACTGCCATTCTGGGCCTGTCCTCTGAGATTACACATGTAACCCACACTGTGCCTTGTGGTTCTGCTTTGTGGAGGAGGCTGAATTTGTCATATACTGTTTCTACATGATATCACACAAACAATATGCACTTGTTTTAGCTGAGAAGGTTGTACCTCCATTTTAGGGGGCACCCTCACCCCAAATGTCACAAAGCAATGTCCACCTCTTTTTGTACAGTTTGCTAATGGGAGTTGTCTACTATGCAGGTTTGCTGTGCCATGAGGAGTCTGTGATCCTCCTGTAAAGTACAGCTGAGTCAATGTAGTTGTACAGCTGCTTACATAATGCATGTGTGTAGAGCTGTGCATGCTTGCCTGGCCCATCTGAGGGAGAAGGTGCAGTCACGCTATGTAAACCATCTGGCAGGGGGTAATACATTGTTTTGTTGAAGTATATTTCTGTATTTTCTGCAAGGGGGTTAGGTTTGATAGTTTTAATGAGACTGATCTGTGGTCATATCTTACCTGGGAGGACCTTACAGTGGTGAGCTGCAGTGGTCACCTATATTGGGAAATACATGAAGTTGCCTCCCCTTGTGGGGATGTCACACCACCGGTCCAGGACATCGAAGATAAGGACATGGACTAACCTTTGGGCAAGTGAGCTTCAGCATGACTAAGCAACACAGTTAGTAGTTACTTAATGCCACCACAAACCATGGTGAACTGATATATCTTGATAGACACACATACATTCAAATAAGCACAACAGGTGTCTAGATTCATGGAGCTGCTCCCGTATCTGCAATGGCTTGATTAAGTACCATTTCAGCTGTGAATAGCACCTGCAATGTCTCCAGGAATGCATAGTATCTCACTAAATCTGGATGTGTATCTATCCTTAATGAATATGTATACACAACCTGCATTACCTTGCACTCTGCCAATTTGAGATCTGAACATGTGGAAGGATGTGTAGTCTGGTATGGCTGTGGTGCTGTCCACAGCTGTGAACCAGGTGTCTTTGCACAAATGTCTGCATATTCCAAGGTGGGGACACCTTCCAGAGAGTGGGGTATAGTGTTGCCATTCCCAGAGCTTAGCAGCATAACCATGATGTTGTATGAAGATGGTGCTCTCGTTGGAAGGTTTTTCCTAGAGATAATGCCTATAAGATGCACTGTGTGGCTGTCAGCAGCCTTGGCAAGTACTCAAGTTTCCCAGGGGTGAGAGAAGAAGACCATCTCTGGCAAAGCATTGATGTCTGTTAATCAAGTCACCCCAGGCAGGCATGAAGTGGCTCCCCTTACAATGACACCACACACTAAGGCAATTATTGATAGCCCTCATTTTCTGTGCACATTGAACCATCATCCTAGGTGAGGATCAAATGAAGCTGAAAGCTAAGGGCATACCCATGAGAGGCACAGAGTGTGTAACCTCAGTCATGTGTCTGCGTACTGTCTGATGATGTATATCCATAGTTGTTTAAAGTCATCATTATGTCACCTGATATTCCATGAGTTGTGGCAATGTGTGGTATGGTGTATAATGTCAACCCAGACATGAACAGCTAACTGTGACATTTTCCATATGTAGCCTGGTGACAGTGAGATCAATGTGCCACAACATGTACTCACCTATGAATAATAGGTTTGCTTTTGTGTTTTGCCCCAGGTGTGTGACCAGTGAGACAGTAGTGCAGGCATTATTATGTGTACTGTGTTCTCCAGACGTATAATTTTCTGAGGTGTCTGTTGTTTGGGAATGTGTCTGGTAAGGAGATACACACATGCAGGTGTGTGGGATGTGGGTGTCGGTTGTGCATGACGTGAGCTGTACATGTTGGAAAAATGTTTATTGCCATATGTACTGACTGCTGTGTGCCACACCATGGAATTAAGGGTTGAAGTACAGTCACATCTGTCACACATTGTGTTTGTGTGGCATAGGAGTAGAGGGGTGGGTACACTTTCCGCATGTCATCAGCAGTCATTGATAGTGCCATTAGCAATACAGTCATGCATGTGTGTACATCACAGCATGCCACTGTTAGGTAGTGTCATGACAGATGGTGAAATGTAACATGTCACCTTTATGTAGGTGCCTTAAGGTAACACAGCACCTGACAGTCTGCTATACAATGCTTTGCCAGTCATGTGGACCTTGATTTGACCATAATACTGTCATTATGCATGGTTTGAATACCATACATACAAATCTGATACTGTGTAAGTTCTGCAAAGTTAGAGTCATGCTGCCACACCCTTGGGGTTGACAGGCTGAAACAGTGTTTATTGGTATGTCTTGCAGTTACGATGTGGATGCCTGTGCAGGCACAGAGGGCTTGTTCAACCTTGCTGAAATTACGGTGGCCTTGCAAATGTACAATGCCTGTCAAGCAACCACACAGCAAACTGGTTGTTGTGTGACATGATGTGAGAACACAGACATGTTCCGGGTACATAACTGTAAAATATGACATACCTAGAACATGTAGCAGGTGATCACACTTTGGCCAAAGGTGGCCAGTTCTCTGCAGTAGGCCTCACAGCCATCTCATGCAGATATCCTCCATTAATTGGTTAAAGGGCAGGATGCATAAAGTGCTGTGAAATTGACATCTAAAATGGATCACCACCTTTGTGCTGCTTGTTTCAGCAAGCCTAGACATCTATGTCACTGGACATTGCACATTATATTGTGATGCTGCAGCTTTGCTCTGAATCATCATCTGGTCAGTTCCCTAGTGATGTACCACCAACCCTGGTACAGAAGGCATAATACATGCAAAAGCCAATTGATTGCTCAGGTCACTAATCAAGGCATCTACCTTGAGCAGGGTATGTGAAGCCTACAGAGCCTTTCATGATGTGGGAAAACCATGTGGATGAACAAACAGGCTGTGTCCTGCTACACATCATGAATTTCATATTAACATTTTGTGTGTGATGACAGAAAAAGTATTGGAGCATGGTATCCCATGATAGAGTTGTTGTGGTGAGACCAGCAGTAGTAGTAGCCAGGCATCAGCAATTCAGGGGACTCCCCTGCTTTCCACATTCTTCACAAGGTAATTCTGTCTTTGGAGTACACACCACTTGAGTTGTGTCCAACTGCAGAATACCTGTTTAAAACCTCACCCCTTACCTTCACAGGGTATACATAGTATGCTTTTCTCCATTGTTTATCTGTGATCTATACAGACACCTTGAATGACTCCTTTCTTGGAACAGGATGGAAGTAAATGCAATACTGACTTGCACAGTGGACAGGTAGCATACAGTGCCAAGCAGTGTCCCCAGATCTCTCAATCATGTGATATGTAAAGCCATGAAAGGCATTAACATGGATATGATCAGTAACAATGTTGTAAACCTACTGACACTGGACCAGACACAGTTTGTTTTGCTAAAGAGTAGATCATGCCTACCTACCCTAACTGGTGGACCTCATTGAGTTTTACAGTATGCAGTGGATGATGGGAATATGACTCACTCTGCCTACCATGGCCTGAAAAGGTTTTTTTGACAATATTAGGCCAGCAGGCCTTGCTGGAAACTGTGGAGGTTATTTACTGAGTGGTATGTCAGCTGGTGGATAGCCAAGTGTCTGACAGTCATAATCTGGGAAGATAGCATTGGGTAGACCTACACTACAATGATGCCAATGCCACTGTGTATCTCCTGCTTATCCAAGACAGAACTAACACATATATTACCTATTCCACAAACCTCCACCATCACTGTGGTATAAATAGTACATGGTGGAGAGACAGGTATGTAACACAGACACTACACCATATATATAAAACAGGCTCCCCATGCATGTGAAGCACATGTCTGCTGTAATGCACATCATGTGCAAGTTACACAATGAGATACAGAACAAGACAATCATAACTGGTGTAGGCAAATGTTTGTAATGGATATCACCACAGCTTGTAGATGTCTTAACAATAGAAACCATGGTGAAAATTATCAAGGGTATCAGACCATGTTATAGATGATAAATGCATGAGTAGGCTGCATGACACCATTGTCCTTGTTAGCCTGTTATACACATATGACCCTATGGAGCCATGCACCTATACCACTATACCTTGCTGGAGACATATGTCTTCTGTGCTGACATTCCATCCTGTGCTGTGATGTCTATGGGTTTATTGCTGCTGTGAATCCATAGGTGCCCCTTACAAACTCCTGAAACTGAACCATAAACAGGTCCATGACATACCTTTCATTGTGTAAGTATACAGCCATTACAACATCATATAACATAAGTTACCACAAAATTATGTGGCTTACTCATTACAAATGTCAGCATACAATATTTGTCAGTGACCAGTACAAGTGGCATGGCAAAGCAACACTGCATTACACAATTACATATTAATTTACATAATCATCCTGTGCATCAGGCCCATAGCTTTCTTTCCTTACATTGATGACAAGGATGATAGGGATGTAGCACAGGTATCATCACTTGCACAGGGTGTTGTGTGGGGGTGCAGGAGGCTTAGGTTGACCCAACAAATTGAAAGCATGTGTATGAGTCAGGAAGGGAAGCAGGTAAGATGAACCATGGAAATGTGTGGTGTATGGCTGTAGGTGACCTGATTTTTGACAGTGGTGTGTGAGTATGTGCATGAACACAGTCAAGCTTAGTGCTAGCCCTACATACGTATATGTTAGACAGCTGTGAGCCATGCATGGTAGAGCTGACAGTTCACTGTCTCCACCCCTGAACACTGGAACTGGCTCTGCCAGGAGTTGCACTGGAACCTCCATGGCCAAGGTCAGAAGCGGTGCTAGTACCTGATGGTGACTGATGTCTGCTGGGACCGTTTCCTTCATGGGAGTGCCCAGGACCAAGAGCCCATGGCCTGCCACATCTTGGTGTGGACAGCACACTTCCCTCTGGAGCTCTGGATGTACTGCCACTATGGGAGCATGATTGAGCATGACCATGTGAACTCTCCGCAGATGTAGTTGTTGACCTACGTCCACAGGTTTGATGCTCAACTCCAAGCAGACATTCCATCACAGACGTGCATTCCAAGAGAGATATTCTGTTAAATGCCTCAGGCCACCTTCTTTCCACTGCATCAGTGAACCGATCCAGGGTATCACCAATGCAGTGGAGGCAGTTATGGATGTCAGACTGTGCTGCATCCATAACCCTGAGCATTCATCTGGAGTTCCTTTCAGAACATGACTGTGCCTCCATGATAGCCCAAAACATACACCGAGTGACCTGTGATGAAACACCTGCAACAGGTGGTGGAAGGAAAGCAGGCCCCCTACAAGCACCAGAATCAATATTCCTGTGTGAAACATCACCAGCTCTCTGGCTATGGCCAGTGTCTACACTCACTGGAGCCATAGTTGCCACACTATCTTGTTCAATGTCCCCACCCTCCACCCTCTTACTGTCCAATATCTGCGGTCTCCAGGGATTGGGTATGTGTAGGCATACTGACTGTGTGCAGTGATAAGGAGGGCAGAAGAGGGATGTAAACCTCTGGGACAGAATTAGCCCCCAAAACCCCCACCTGTGCCTTACTTTGGCCACCCTCATCATCAGAGTCTGAAGAGACACTGGCATCAGGTTGTGTAGGGGACAGAGACCAATCCCTCTCTTCACTTGGGTTAAGGAAGAGAAAAGCAGTACATTAACACTTGCACTATTATGCTCTCTCTAGTACTATAGTGTATACACTGTTGTCACTATTGCAGATCAGTTTAACCCCAACCTCATATAATAGGACATGAGGACATTACTTTTCCTACAAACATCTCTAGTTACTTGTAAATAAAAGCTGTTTGCACTGCAATCTCATCAGCAACACTGTTGACATTTGTGAAGACTCTGCACAGTAGACACATATGACAATCTGTAATGTCCTGACAATACTGTCACATCTATTAGTGGTGTCACACCTACAAAGCATAGGTATGGCTCTAAAGCGTGTACAGTCAGCAAATATCTGTGCAGTTGGTAATCATGTCGACAGTACAGCAATCCAGCCAGCAGGCCTGGGATGACATTTTAGAGAATACATTGCAGTAAATCTACATTTGTTACAAAATAGTGTTGTGCTTACCAGGAGCAGGACCACAGCCTTGTCCAATTCCTGAGGGACCTGTGAAAAGTTGAGGGAGAGGTAATGTAAACACCACTGCATGTTGCAGTAATACATCCATATATCTCACATTTACAGTAGTTACATTGTTAATTGATATGTTGGTCAAAATTTGAGCATGAGAGTCATACTGCAGTTAAACTCTTCCCTCCAAAAGAACAAACACCTGACACCCACGTAAAAGTATCTACACCTTGACACACTGAATGCTACAGTATTCCAATGCTGATCAAACTAAGCCTACGTGAACGCTCCTCTGTTGTAGACACTGTGGTGTCCACATCCACGATATATAGTGTGATGGATGCCTGTGAGCTGCCATGTGTTCCTAGGTTCACCAGGAATTCCTCAGTGGCTGAGAGTGGTTGTTCTGCTGCAGGTGCTCCACCAGTGATACCATAATACCCGGCCACATCTGCTGCTCTTCTGCATGCATTAATCATATCTGTGGCATGGTGTTGAACCTGCTCATATGTCCTGCTCTGGTGACCTATGGTGTTCGCATCATGGACAAGGTCAGCCCACAATACTGCCTGCTGTTCCCTGTTGTGCTTCCCCCTGGACAGTAGGAACTCATGGTGTCGACAAAGGCCTTCCAGGGTGATATCATTTTCAGCATCCATAAAAGGGGCACATCATCTGACATACATGTTTCCTGAAAGACAACAAAACGGGAACACATGTCAGGATCATATACATGGAAGTATACTATGTAGAGATACAGCAAGAACAGAATGGCTGGCAGTATCCACTGCTTGATCACACATCATATTCCACAGTGTGAAAACATACTAACCATGTGGATATAACTCAGATACTAGCAATAGTCAGCTATTCCCATGTGTGCCATGACAGATACTGCTGTATGATCACAAACCCAACACAGGAGTCCATTGTAGTATGCGCCCTAGGGGGCAAACCCCCTGATAATGTAGCAAAACAATGGTGCTAAACAAATAGCAGTGTGGTATTACAACCACTATAAAGGGGCATTCTTACAAGACCACTGTCCACATTGAGAAAAAAACATCCCACCCTTGATGTACTGTACATTCTCTGTATGTGTATCAAATCTGGAGACATGTCATCATTACAGCTCTAAGTAAGGTTTAATGCTGTAATCCCCATTCCCCCATGTATATTCACACAAATGCATCATTTTGTAAACAAAAAGGATACATACCTGATAGAGTACAATACTCCTCTGTTGATATGTGCAGATATATAAAGTGTTTGGCAACACGTTTACTGTCTGAAGAAAGTCTCATACAGACTGGTTCCCCTAGCCAGCCAGCTGTTTGCCTTTTTAACATGGTTTTCATTACCAGGTGATTGGCTCTTAAACAATCTGTGATTCTGAACTGCTAATTGTAGCCAACACAGCTGATTTGCAGTATATTCAGCCAATGGCATGCAACAACTGAACAAGATATAAGGCCTTCATGTAGATTAGAAACCCTTTCTGGTAGTCTAAAAGATGGCCACTGTTCTGTAAGCACTGCTAACCCACAGCACCTCTAACTAACTGGAATAAAATCAACCCAGAAGACAAACAAGGAATTATTTCAACATAATACTTTGAACTAACAACTCTAACCAACATTTAAAATAATACCAGCAAGAAAAAAAACCTGAAACAACAGCTAAACTACTAAGATTGAAACAGATTATTTGACGCAAAGGAGGGAAATAAGAAAAGAAAGCCGTGTGCTTGGAAATCCTTTCATCCTGCAATACATATACATATGAGATTTATCAATTCCACAAAATGTCAAAAGATGACAAAAATATGGACATTACTACAACTAAAACTAAACTCTCAGAATTATTATCACCTGAGAAAGATCTAAACTCTAAAAGACAGAAAATAACAAAACAACAAGATACTCCTAAAATGGGAAACAGAGGTAAATCAGATCAACCTGAAAATCTGGATGACATCAAATCAGCTTTACTTCCTATTCAAGATGCAATAAAAGAGCTTTCCATCCAACTACAAACATTTGGAAATACTTTCAATCAAATAATGGAAAGAATGGTTAAATCAGAAGCTAAAATCACCGAGAATGAAGAAAAAATAGTGTTAATAACCAAAAAAACTGATGCACACAAAGTAGACATCCAAAACATTCAAGCAAAAATTACTGATCTAAAAGCAAGATCCAGGAGAAATAATATAATCATCAGAGGCATACCGGAAGCTATATCCCATAATGAACTGATCCCTTCTATTATCCAAATATTTGCTACCTTACTCAAAGAGCCAAAAACAGCCCAACAAATGGTAATAGAAAGGGCACACAGAGCTTTGAGAGAATCTCAAGTATCAAGCAAACCAAGACCAGTATATGTCAAACTCCTAAACTTCCAGGATGTTAACACAGTTTTGCTAACTGCAAAAAAAAAAAATGGTGGGTCCATCATATGGAATAATAATAGAATATCACTTGCTCAAGATCTGCCCCTGCAAATTAGACAAGCTAGACAACTTCTCTCCCCCTACTGTAAGTTTTTAATTGACAGAAGAATAAAAATTCAAATAAAATATCCAAATGCACTAATATTCCAAGTAGATGGAATTAAATACTCGGTCGCCAACCATAAAGAAGCCAAAAACACCTTTCTGGCCATTTTTAAAAAGATTCCCGCCATAGAAAGCTAACTGCACTCACCGGAACGACTTGTGGAGCTCCAGAAGTCGGCTGCAAACCCTGCGACCAGCCGGGATCTTTTTTCTGCATTTGTTTTGATGTAGGTTCGTGCTGGGCCTCTGTTTTGAGTAGCGTGATGCTGATATCTCCTCTGCAAGCCATGAGGAACAAATCAGGAAGCACAAGACACTTCCGCCCTGCTAATTCTCCCACGAGGGGAACTGAAAAGACTTTTACTAACTCCTGGATGAGTAATTGCAGAGAAGGCACTTCCGGAAGTCCGATCCAGATAAGGGTCCCCCTACGAGCAGCTAAGCAGTCGGCTTAGATGACCTGATGCTTCATGAAGCCTCTGAGCAATGGTGGATGGAAGAGGAGGGGAGGGGAAGGAAGAAGAAGGGAAAAAAAAGAAAAGAACAGTATACATAGTCAAAAACACTTTAAACGAACATTCTCTTTTCCTTTTTTTTTTCTCTCTTTCTTTTATTTTAAAGTCTGGAAATAACTTTATATTGTTTAGATATACAATGAAGAACTAACAACAGAAAATAACTGAATAGGCATAAAACAACAGGAAAAAAATTATAAAATCAATAGTTTCCTCACATTCACATCATAAGGCAAATACTATATGAAAAATAAGGCACTTCCAAGAAGTTATCTGTCCCAACATATTTACTGCTTATATTATACCAACCAAAAAGAGTACTCTTTTTTATAGTGATACAAGTGTTAAAACAATTAACAAAATGATCATGCAGTTAACTTGTTACATACTAGTAAGATTATACAATACATTTACCCAGAGCACCCTAGATATTAGAAATAAGTAAATCCTAAAACAAAAATTATAATAATATAATGCACAACAGTACACAGCAATAAACCAACACCTCTTCTGACTAACTATAGTTATGTAATATAGATGTGTGTGTAAATGCATGTGTGTGAGTGTATGTGTGTGTGTGTGTGTGTGTGTGTGTGTGTGTGTGTGTGTGTGTGTGTGTGTGTGTGTGTGTGTGTGTTTGTGTGTGTGTCTGTGTGTGTGTGTGTGTCTGTGTGTGTGTGTGTGTGTGTGTGTGTGTGTGTGTGTGTGTGTGTGTGTGTGTGTGTGTACAGATTTATATATCGGTACCTTTACAGGTATTTTAAAGAGACAGCCCCTGCACATGTTTGAATAGGAGGCTAGACCCTTTAAAAGGAGATACCTGTAAGAAAACTGACCCGTGAAAAATAATTAAGTTTATGAAGGGGCTTTGGCAGCTTATACATGACCCATAGGTGGAAACAGTGACTACAACAGTGCATAGAGTGAAGAGCTATTGTGATTCTTAACTCAAATTAGAAATACCCGGCTTATACATAGCTGCAGTTTTCTCTATGGTTCATATTAATGGATATACTTGGAGTGTATGCCACATAACGCTTCTGTATTAAGGACGTAACCTGCCACGGATTATATAATATAATTCTTGCTGCAAATATTACAGTCCAAAACATTGTTAGCGAACCATATTTTGATAGTTGCCCTAAATGTATCAAAACAGCTAGCTTGGGAGTAGCAACACACTACACCACATAAGAATAACACAAAGGAACCGAGAGAATAGACAGGTGGATCACAAAACTAAAGAGCACACTGAGACAATAAAATTAAACTAGAAGACCAAAGTCAAGAATAATTACAAAGACTTTATAACACACATTCTTACTCAAACATATGTATACACCCTAACCCTGTACTAGGGAGTTAGCAACATAACATTTTTAGCTAAAGAACCCAAATATTTCCAAGCCGATAAGGGAAGTAAATTGGGTCAGGAACTTCCTCTCAAGTGGGGTAATGATCAACCATATCGGAAGATAAGACCTAAAATCAATATATACTACTAGTCTAGTTATAAAATAAGATTTAGCTGTAACAGAACAGAGTTAGAAAATATGTAAATATTGTTTACGACAGACTTTTTGAAATCTGTATATTTTTCATTAACTAAGACTAAGATTGTTGACTATATGTTTTCGAAATTATAATGTTACATAGTAAAAGTCATGGAGGAGACCTATGGTACCAAAGTAGTCCTTTTTAGGGAATGAGTCGGATAGGCTTTGTACAAGTAGTGAAAACATATGTAGGGTTACTAATCTTCACTTTCCTCATAAATTCTAAATCACAGGATGATACTATCCTACCGACATACAAACCTACAAAGTTAAAAAATTCTCATACCCTGCTTTATTCCTGGTCCAGGAGGTTAGTGGTTAGGCACAGGGGAGGGACGGGAATAAGAAGATGCTTTCATAACATGATTTTGGTAAAAATTGAGCAAAAAACGATATCTATATATAAACCACAGGGCTTCATATACAAACTAATGAAATACGTAAATGTGGGAATTTGACTCATGGAACATCAAAGGGCTCCAGAACAAAAAAAAAAGGAAACTGTTTTTACACCTTATCTTACAAGCTAAAGCAAGCTTTATACTAGTTCAGGAAACCCATCTAACTCTAGAACAATGGTCAGAAATCAGGGGGAAAAAATGGATAAGAGAGATTATAGCTTCGGAAGGTAAAACCAATAGTGCAGGAGTAGCTATAATTATTAAAAAACAATACCAAGACAAAATCATAGAAACCAAAACAGACAAAGAAGGGAGATTGTGTTATGTAACCCTCTCAACTCCTGCATATCCTAAACCCATTTTACTACTAAATATATACGCTCCCTGTAATAATCAACACTCCTTTCTTGCATCATTGTACCCTATCTTAAGCCAATACCATAATTATTATATGATTCTGGGAGGAGACTGGAACACTTATCAAAATCGAAAACAAGACAAATCAAGTTTACCTCTGTCGTATAATAAACAAGCATTGATAACATTAAACGAACTTAAATACGACTTCAATCTGTATGATCCCTTTAAATATGGAATAACCCAAATAAATCAAATAATTTTACGTTCTACTCCAACTGTCATAAAATGTGGTTGAGAATCGATTTTTTCTTAATTTCGGAAGCACTAATCACTTTAGACCCTACAGTGAACATACATGCTAGGTACCTATCTGACTAGTCTAAAATCACTCTAAACTTTATTGGAAACCCTAAAAACTATACACTAAAATGAGGATATAATTGATCCCTGAACCCCAATCTTCTAACTAAACATGAAATAACCAAAGAGATCCAATCTATCCTTAAAACAATTCTGGCGAACCTTGCAAAACAACAGCTCCCCCCAGATATTGAATGGGCGGCAACCAAAGCCCAAATCAGGGCAATTTTTATTCAAAAAGCAACCTACTATAAAAAATTCAATTCAGAGAGGAACAGGAACTGGAGGCTAAAATAAAATCACTTGAACATGATCTAGTAAAGAAATTTAATACACAAACTGAAATAGAACTACTGAAATGTCAAAAGGACCTATACATGTTACACAATAATAAATTATCCTTCCACGAAACCAAAATTTTAGCCAATTATGCTAATCATGTTCAAACTCCATCACAAGCACTAGCAAGGATCATCAACCAAGCAAAATCATCCTCTCAAATTTCTGAAATAGTTTACGAGAACAAGAACTATACCAAAAATGATGATATTATTAAAACATTTGGAGATATATACTCACAAACTTATGGAGACCAACATATACTACCCCCAAATGAAAACAGTAGAAACTTTGTCCAAAAACGTAATTTCCCGAAACTTGACCTAAAACAACAAGAAAAATTAATGGAACCAATATCCATAGATGAAATAACATTAACAATCCAGCAACTAAAATCTCATAAATTCCCTGGGCCAGACGGTCTCACAGCAGAATTTTATAAAACCTTTTACCCCATCATAGCACAAATCCTATTTCATATATTAAACTATATAATAAATAATAAAATTAATGATATACACTTTAATGCATCTAAAACTATCTTTATACTTAAAGAAAAGGCAGATCCCAAAAACCCAGATAGTTACAGACCCATATCACTACTAAATATTGACACCAAAATCCTAACATCTATACTGGCTAACAGAATGAAAAAATTAATGGATAAAATTACCTCTATTGACCAATCTGACTTTATAACATTCAGACAAACGAGTGATAATACATTAACACTACATACACTAATCTCATACGCTAACCAAAACAACTTAAACATATATGCACTTGTCATTGATGCCCATAAAGCCTTTGATAGAGTAAACATGAATTTTTTATTCCAAATTCTACCCTACTTTAACATACCCCAAAAATGTATTCAAACATTCCAAATATTATACAATAACCCCTATACATCGTTATATATAAACAAAATCTGGTCTAAAAGAATCCAGATTAGAAATGGAACTCGTCAAGGATGCCCTCTATCTCCGCTACTGTTTAACCTATATCTAGAACCCCTCTTTTTAAATATAAAACAAAATGTATACCATAACTCCTCAATAATCTACAACACTAAAATTTCCTTGTCAGCATTTGCAGATGATCTCAACATCTATTGTACCACGCCAGTTTTGGACATAAAGAAAATACTATCTGCTATTGAAGGCTTTTCCACAATATCAAACTACAAAATGAGCCTCAAAAAAAAAACAACATTTTTCCCTTGAGAACCCCTAAACCTTTCTCACTTCTACCATTGATAGGACAAATAAAAACTGAAGAAATAATTAAATACTTAGGTATCACATTCTCCACAGACAACAAAGATTTTTATTCAAATAATATAAAACAAAAATGGAACCACATCCTACTAGATTAAATAGATGGAAAAATCTGAAACTATCACTCTTAGCCAAAGTCTCGATAATAAAAATGAACGTCTTACCTAGACTATTATATATATTTATGTCCTCCCAGTTAATCATACCCAAGAAATTCTTCAAGCAGATCCACACTGAATTTGCTAAATTTATCTGGGAACCCAAAAAGAGTAGAATTTCATATGATAAACTAATGACCCCTAAAAACAAAGGTGGCTTAGACCTACCAAACTTTGAAAGTTACTACCTAATTATAAATACCAATAGAATTTTGAGAATTGCGGAATACAATCCAATGGACAAAACTTGGTACCCGCACTGGTTAAGAATATACCACAACCATGCCAAAAGCCTGGATATAAACCCCAAAGCATTACCATTTCTAAACACCAATATAATGAAATCCTATAATTTAATAGAACCCCTTAAATATTCCATCGTGCTAACACAAAAACTATTTAAATCACTAAACTTGATACAAGCCATGATGATATTACAACCTCTACATAAAAACTCTAACCTTAAAATAAATAATCAGACGTTGGATTTAAAATGCTTCCCTTGCATAATAAACACAACCATACAGGATATATACCCATACTCAAACTGCTCTGTCCAAGAAATAAGAAGTCAAATGAACCTCCCTAAATCGTATTTGCTGATCCTGAGACAGATTAAAGAACTTTGTATGAGCTACCTTCATGATACTACCATTAACAAGGAAGACATAACAACGTGTAACTTACTATGGAAAACTCTTCTTCTATACAAAAAATATACCACATGCTCATACAAAATGATAAAGGATATGAAATTCCAAAACCATATACTCATATCTGAATACTGGAAGAAAAAACTCCCATCTATTGAGGATCACAAACTAATTCAAGCAATCAACCTAACAATAAAATCTATATCCCTTCAAAAATTGGCGTTTACTCAACTTATGATATATAACAATGCATATTACACACCCACTATCTTACATAAATTAACTCTAAAAACTCCCCAACTTGCCCACATTGTAAAGATAAAACTGCTGACCTTCTCCACATGTTCTGGAGCTGTAAATGTGTATTCAAACTTTGGAACTCCCTGAAATTGCAACTGCAAAAGATGGCCTATCAAACATCGACACTCACCTGGGAATTTATGATTTTACACATTCCCCGGGATTCATGAACCTTGCGCCAGGTGCCAGCATAGCGTCGGCGTTATAACGCCAAATATGGCTGCTGAGCGATTCAGGTATGAATGAATTCCACGTGCACTACCGGCGTGCGCCGGACCGTCTCCGCCCCCGGCGTAGGTATGCAAAACACACTGTGTGCGGTATTGCACCATGCAAATGAGGGCAAATAGCGATCCACGAAGTGGCGCAGGCGTAGCGTAAGGGCACGGCAATGTAAACCAAAAAAAACGGTTTACATTTACCCAAACATACCGGAGGAGTAACGGAAGGCTGTCAAAGTCAGGTATCATATAGGTGCAATATGCCAATGTGGAAAGGCACCGAGAATGTCCAAAGAAAATATGCACAAAATGTAAAAAATGACATAAATGGCACTTACGTAGAAAGAACAGCAGACCCCCCGGGATATGTGCACAGAAGTTGCAAAGCAATGAAATAATATGACACTGTCCTAAAAGAGCAGTATAGCACATCAGCTGCACAGCCACCACACACCATAGTATGTATGTAAAGCTTCAACCCCAGCGCAATGGTTGTCAAGGAGTGGTGGCGGTGTTCGGCGCCGTAACCATGTATTAGTAGTCAATTCCATGCAAATGAGGCAGATAATAGTGAATTGCAAAAACGCGGCGTAAGGATGGAGCAAACGCGTAGCGGTACTACACCGAGGAGTGGCCTACACGAGATACATGTCAACCACAGAGGGGTGTGCCACTGTAGGAGGAAGGATACTGGAGGTCAGCAAATCTGGGCTGTACAATGCACATCACAGCATCAGGACTGGCGTGTTAGGAAATAGATGCGCTGAGAGTACAGAATGCGCGTACAGATGCATGTGCACGAGGATGACTACGTTCCCTAAACCAGTCATGTGACGGCCTCACCGTCAACAACCACGGATATAGGAAGGTAATGCGGAGAATACGAGGAAATCACGGAAGCAGTGTAAATGGAGCCGTAATGAGCAATCAACACCAATCAATGCAGGAAGGGCAAATGCCGCAGCTGATAACTCTGCATGCAGACTCCTGCATAACGGGAAAGGGGAGGCATATGAGTGCAAAGATAGTAGGGGATGTAGTAGAAATGCAAAGAGCAAAGAACCGAAATAGCACAGCCAAGTACAGAGGTAGCATAACTGCGGCTGCAGATAAAATGCATCATATGCCATGTGCCTGCAGGA